>NC_137151.1:60616988-60721988 GCF_951394435.1 Stenella coeruleoalba
ATAGCTCACTCTCACTGAGCAATTATTACATGGTAAGTATAATACTTTCATGTGAATCACCTCATTTAATTCTCACAGTAGCCCTTTGAGATAGGTAGTATCCTTTCCAGTTTACAGATGAGGAAACTGAGCTTTAGAAAGGTTACATAGCTGGTCAAAGGGTACACAGCAAGTGTTGGTTTTGGAGTTCAAACTCTGTTAGGTAGGGAGTTCCCTGGTTGCCTAATGGTTAGGACTACATGCTTTCAATGCCATGGCCGGGGTTCAGTCCCTGGCTGGGGAACTTAGATCCCACAAGCCACATGGTGCAGCCAAAGGAAGAAAACAAAACAAAAGAGAAAAAAAAACCCAACCCCTGTTAGGTTGACTTCACAGACTATAGTCTCAAAGTCTCTGCTGTTTTACAAATTCTGAAGATTAGCAAGAGATAGTATGAGATCATGGGAGGGATATGGGCTTTGAAGTCTGACAAACTTGTCCTCGAAGTTTGCCTCTGTGGCCACTGGCTATATGACATGAACCAGTCACTTAAACTTTCACATCTTTAAAATGGGGTTAATGCTAGCTATTTCATAGATGGCTATTAAAAAATTGTAGGAGTATTATATGAAATAATATCTACAGGCACTTAGCACAAAGCCTTAGTTGTTCTATAATTGGCTCCAATTATTAGTAATAAATGATATCAGCCTTGAGACTGACCTCTATGGAAAATGTGCTCTTCAAAGTTTCTTCAAATGAGAGCTCTGATATCTGGCCCTACACTAGATGTTGAGATTAAGACACATACCTGCCTTCAAAAGCTCACTGTCTAGTGAATCCATTAGGGTATTTCTTCAGGTTGACCCTGAGTTAAGAATAACATCTCTTCATTGCATTGGATAGTAAGTGGGTCACAGTGGGTGGTCAATAGCTGAATATCTGCTGAATGAATGGATAGATGTTTAGGGGTTCTTTCAATCTGTTAAAACTTAGATTCAACTTTAATGTCTTCTATGACACAGTTGAACAAATTTCAATGGTTTTAGCACTACTTCCTTTTTTCATATTAAAAGATAAGGAAAGTTGGTAATTCCATAGACCACTAATCCTATGCCCCACTACCCTATGGGACTTTTTATCTCTACTTATATTAGTAGCATTAAAAATGAATGTGAACCAAATTCTATCTGCATCACTTATTAGATAGAATCTTCATGGAATGGAAATATAAGCTAATCTCCCTCTGAAAATGGGTACAAGCAATAATAATAATAAACATGTGTAAAATGTATAGAACTTGATATTGGGTGATAAGAATACACTTTAAAAGAAAAAAAAGAATACACTTTAGATCAATGAGAATAGACACCATCCAAAAATAACAGGGCTAGCTTTCCTGGTGCTTTCTTACTGAATACAAGGCCTAGGTATAAGCTGTAACATGGAACAGGAGTTAGCTCTGGTTGGTGGTATTACTGGTAGGTTTAAATATTTCTTCTTTGTTCTTTTTCATTATGTTCCAAAGTGTCCATAGTAACATACATTCACTTTGTAATTATAAAAATAATAAATAGTATTTTAAAAAATAAATAGGCTCAAGAAGCAAACTCCAATTTTAAAAAATCTTTGCTAGGATATCTGCATTATTTATTTCTTTATATTTATTTTAATATCTGCATTAAAATATATAAACCAACTATATTAAAATTCAAAAGAAAAAATGGCACTTGGAATTATATTCTGTAGGGGATGGAAAGCAATTGGAGGGTTTGAACAAAGCAATGACAATGATTTGAATTACGTTGCAAAAGCATTCCCTTGGCTACTATTTTGAGAACAGATTCTAGGAAGTCACAAGTGGAAGCAGAGGAGGCAGTCAGTGGCTAGTAGATAATTCAGTAAAGAGTTTATGATGACTTGTATTAAGATAGCAATGATCAGAGAAATGCAAATCAAAACCACAATGAGAAATCACCTCACATCTGTCAGAATGGCCATCACCAAAAAGACCACAAAGAACAATTGTTGGTGAGGGTGTGGAGAAAAGGGAATCCTTGTATACTGTTGGTGGGAATGTAACTTGGTGCAGCTGCTGTGGAAAACAGTGTGGAAGTTCCTCAAAAACTAAAAATAGAACTACCATGTGATCCAGCAATTCCACTCCTGGGTAGATATCCAAAGAAAATGAAAACACTAATTTGAAAAGATACATGCACCCCAATGTTCATAGCAGCATTATTTATAATAGCCAAGATATGGAAGCAAACTAAGTGTTCATCAACAGATGAATGGATAAAGAAGATGTGGTATATATATACACAATGGAATACTACTCAGCCATAAAAAAGAATAAAATTTTACCATTTGCAACAACATGGATGGACTTGGAGGGTACTATGCTTAGTTAAATAAATCAGACAAAGACAAATACTGTATGTTATCACTTATATGTGGAATCTGAAAAAAAGAAATACAAAAAACTAGTGAATATAACCAAAAAAGGATAGCAACAATGAGGGTTTGGGGAAGAGATGGGTTCAAGATATATTTTGAAAGTAAAGATAATAAACTTTTCTAGTAAATTATATATGGGGCATGGGAAAACCAGAGGAGTCAAAGATTTTTGATCAGGATAACTGAAGAAGGAGTTACCATTTACTGAGATGGGGACCATTAGGATAGGAACAGATGAGAGGGTAGAGCACAGTCAAGAGTTTGGTTTTGGATATGTTAAGTTTGAGATGTCTATGAGACATACAGTAAACTTCCTAGTGGGCCAGTGGATATTGTTACATGGGATGACAGGTAGAGGTGTAACTAGGAGTTAAAATTTTGGAGATAGTAACCACATTCATGGTATTTATATGGAATAGATAGGGATTAAAAGAGGAGAGAAGAAGTCCATGAAATGAACCCCAGGTCACTGAAGCGTGTACAAAGCAGGAAAATAGGGAGATCCTGCAGTGGTGTTTAAGATGGCTGGAACTGTGGGGTAAGAAGAGAGCCAAGAGACAGTGAGATAGAGAAAGCAATATGAAATGGGCATTTATGCGTAGAGAATGATCAACTCTGAAGTTAGTGGTGATAGAGTAAAATTAAGATTGAGAATCAGTG
The DNA here is from genome assembly GCF_951394435.1 of Stenella coeruleoalba. NCBI lineage: Eukaryota > Metazoa > Chordata > Mammalia > Artiodactyla > Delphinidae > Stenella > Stenella coeruleoalba. The sequence goes on from NC_137151.1 coordinate 60,620,085, forward strand.
ATTAGATTTAGCATTGTGGAGGTCAAGAGAAGTTTTAGAGTTGACATGAGAAAGACTGGTAATTCTTTTGAGGAGTTCGGCTTTAAAAAAGAGTAGAGAAATAGCCTACTATTGAGACTACTATTTGAGGAGTATCACGATAGCCTCCTAACTGGTCTCCCTGTTTCCACTCTCGATACTTAGGTCAGTAAAGATAACGCTAGCTTCTCTATTAGACCAGCCCCAAATCTCAGTGGCTTAACACCATGTTAATTTTTTTGTTGCTCATGTAGAGTCTAAATTAGTTAATCCTGATTGATGAGTGAATCTTCTCCTAGTAGGAATTTAAGGGCTCTTTTAGAATTATTATTTTTTAAAATAGAACTGCCAACATCACCTTGTTGTCTATATCTGTCTGGAGGATGACGCATAGCAGGTTATTGTCGGGCAAAGCTTTGTGGGAGAAAACTTCTGCTCATGTTTTATTGATTACAAGTTAGTAACATGACTACTCCTATGTGTAAGTGAGGCTGGGACATGTAGGCTATTGTGTGCCCAGGAAGAAGACAAAACAGTTTTGGTGACCAGCTACAGTCTGTGTCACACCCAAAGGTACCATGCCCCACCACTGAGCCCATGCCTGTTGTTTGCTGATGAAAAAGATCTAGGTGAAAAGGGAAAAACCGAAGACTTCACAGTAATAGCCACCAGAAAAAAATCCTTGGTATCTCAAGAAGGCCTAGGATACAGGCCAGAAACAGAGGGATTGGTTCTAGTTAAGGGCACGGATAATTTGCTTTTTGTGTTAGAAGGGACTGCAGAGTATGAGGTTGGCAGATTTGGAGGAGTGTGGAAAGTTAATGAGAAGAACTCCATGATTTGCTTAAAAATACATTAAACAAGTTATTAAATATTTCTTTTATCAAAATTTTTCTGGAGCAGGGTAAGTAGCAGGAGATTGGTTAAGGTTTTATGTTTTAAATTTTGTGCGCCAGTAAGTCAAGAGAACATATACAAAATACGTGAAGCTAAACACTTCATGTAATGTCAAGAAACTGGAAACAAAATTTGACACACTTAAACCACAGTACAAACAATCCACATGAAGAAAATGAACAGTGATTGTTTCTCTTTTAAGCCATGATGGTATCATTTAGCAAATGATTGCTTAAACCCAACGCTAAATAATGTCTTCTTGGCATGAAAGAATATGCTCCTCTTTCCAGACTCAGCTACTTATTCTTTTAATCTGTTATCTGAAAACTGTTCTAATTTTTAAAGTGAACATGAAAGGAATCATTCTAAAAATAAGCCTTCAGTATACAGGGTAAAAATTGTGCATGAAGACCTACAAACACCAAACAAGAACTCAACAGTCTCTTCCATGTCTCCATCTACACCTCAGGATCCAAAGACTTAGGATGCCTTAAGAAAGGCTTAGCTGGGAGGAGGAGTATAGAACTATTTTAACAGCATTTCCAGGATTTTTCAGTGACTCATAGTTCTAGGCATTCATGTGAATTCCCAACTTGCATTTTAAACTTTACAATCATTTAAAAAGAGAATGCCTTCCAACTTTTCATGATAATGAGATCGAAACTTCTTCACAGAAAGCTTTAAAATAGTTAGTCTTTGCATTCCTTCTCCCCCTCCCTCAAATTTTGATATAGTCCATTGTGTTGTTAGTGGAACTGCTTTGTGAATTTCAGAGAGGCAATATAGTGACTGATAGACTGCAGAATATCAACCACACTGAACAGTAAAGTGGAATTTTTGCTCCATCCTTAGGAAGCACTTCAGCTCTTTCTTGGTTGTCTTCCTCTGATTTTCTCCCTTAGTATACTTACTGGTCAGCTTTGCTGTGCTCGTAAGCATCTCCTTCATTTCAGTGGCTTAAACATCAACCATTTATTCTCATTCACATTACATATATGTTTCAGGTCAGCTGGTTTTGAGCTCTACATGTATCCTCATTCTGAGACACAAGCTGATAGAATAGCTCCTAAGTGGAAACACACAATTCCTCTTGAATATTTTGCTCAAATATGACATTTGGCAGATCTATTCATATTCTATTGCTCAAAATATGTCATCTATCTAAGCCCCGAATCACAAAGGCAGGGATTAATACTTTTCCCACAGGATGCATGAAAAGTTCTATAGAGAAGGTAGGAGTGAATAATAGAAAATTATAATCCAGCATACCACAGTATTATAAAAAGGTGTGAATCTTAATTTTCAAACTCAGATGTGCAAGAAATATAACTTCTTTAATAATATATAACTTTTCTAGTAAAATTTAATCTTGATCTTTGAGCCCCCAGCCACTGAACTGATAGGACTTAATCAGTTTTTTCTGAGTCTTTCCATTCTTACCCCACTTTAGATTATGGTATAAATGGTCCTACTGACAAAAAAAAATGCACAACCTAAAAGTTGAGAGTTACGGGCAGATTTTCTGAGAAGTTCAAGCCCTGGAGACAGACTCTCAGATCGCTGGCAGGGACAGCTCCGAAGAGGTGAGGAAGGAGCCAGGATAAATAGGGGCTTTTGCGACAAAGACCAGGTAGTCCAGACATCAAAAGATTAACATTAGTTAAAGAAAGCCAGACATCTCAAGTTAATGAATTTAGCACTTAAAAAAAAATTAATTCATTAATTAAAAAAATTTTATTGGAGTAGAGTTGATTTACAATGTTGCGTTCATTGCTGCTGTACAGCAAAGTGTATCAGTTATACGTATACATACATCCACTCTTTGTTAGATTCTTTTCCCATATAGGTCACTACAGAGTATTGAGAAGAGTTCCCTGTGCTATACAGCACGTCCTTATTAGTTATCTATGTTATATGTAGTAGTGTGTGTATGTCAGTCCCAGTCTCCCAATTTATGCCTCCCACACTGCCCTACTTTCCCCCCTGGTAACCACATGTTCGGTTTCTACGTCTGTGACTCAGCACTTTTCATTGTATGGGAAGATGCTAGAGTCTGGGCTCATTGAAATCATTCCTTTGATATGCACCTTTGCTACCTCGGGCCACTATGCTGTTCTTTCCCATCCTGAGTCCCCTGAGGGTGCACTGTTGGGGGCGGCTGCAGTGGCAGCCTGTTTGTCTCCGTCCTAAATTCCCTCAGGGCTCACCATTGAGGGCAGCTGTAGTGGCTTGATGGCTGCAACATCCTTTGTTTACTGATGTGGCAGGCAGCATTTTTCATTCACAGTCCCTAACCTTACACTATGTCAAGGTGTTCGTTGATATGTGCATATAGAAAGTTGCTGAGCCATCAAGTTGAGACGACTCCCTTCAGGTCCTTCAGCTTTCTGCAACTTTGATGCCAAACTTTGGGCATGGATATTTTGTGAATTTGCCTGTGGTCCTGCTTCCTTAGATACACCATGAAACTCCTGCCACATCGCTGTTGGTTTCTTTCAAGAAACAGGATGTGAGCCCTTTCTGCTCCTAGATCTTGTGAAACTCTCACTTCTTGTTGCTGCATCCCTGTTAGCTTCCTTCAGAAGTAAATACAGGTGGCCTTTGTTTTAGGGTCTGTAGCCTTCTTTGTTTGTCCTAGTCTGGATTCTCCCAGGAAGAGACCCTGAAACAAAGATCTGTACTCAAGGAGTTTACTTGGGAAGTGCAGAAAACACCAGTAGGTTTGTGGGGAAATAATCCAGGAAAAGGAAGACTGCGGGGGGTATTATTAAGCCAGTGAAAGACTGGAGTGTCATCCTAAATGAAAATGCCGACAAAAAATTCTTCCCCCTGAAGAGAAAGGGGCCTGGGGTATTTGTACACAACCTCTTGTGTGATTCTGTGAAATGCTCAGGAGATAAAAGGAAACAGACTCTCCAGGAAAGGAAAACAGTGACTCTCCAGGGTTCCTGGGGCAGGTTGGGTCCTTCACACTTCCCACCTGTTTTTTTTTCATGGAGCAGTGAGGCTTTCTGGTTCTGTGGAAATAAGCCTCCAGGTACAGGGATGTGGGCCTTGGCAGTTCCTAGTCAATTAAAGCTCATTGAAAGGGTGAAGGATAAGAGCAGGAAAAATAATTCTGCCACAGCTTGCATCACCTTCCTTATAGCCCGGGGCAGTCCTTCCTACTTTGGGGGGAAGCCTTTTTCTTTCCTGTTTTTGGTTAAAACAATTCACCTATATTCATGAACTCTCTCCTTGTTCTGACCTTAAGCTTTTGTAAGTAAAACAAAGTGGACTCATAAGGTAATTTGTCTTACTGTTCAGCTGCTTTGACCAATGCTCAGCCCATACCACCCTCTGATCCTGAGGCCATGTACACTATGGAAAGTAAAAGAAAAAGTGGTAAGAAGGACAAAACAAAAATTAAGAGGAATTGAAAGGGAAGCAGGTTAATATCTCAAAGTTGGATGTTGCTGTCCTCTTATATCTCTACAGAGGTATCATGTGGGAGGGTTATGAATCTGGTAGACTAACTGCTAAATAGTAACCTAATTTCCCAGTGGCTTCATACAACACAAGTTTATTTCTGCTGCCAGCGCACTCCACTGCGGGTCTGGTGGGGGAGGAAGGTGGTGAAGACTGAACACCAGGCAGAAATCCAGGCACCAAGGCCCATTCCATCTTGTGACTCTATGTCTTCCAGATTCTCACAGATACTCTAGTCATTCTCTAGTGGTAAGAGTCTGGAGGGTTATTCAGGGGCGACTTTTATGGACAAGTATGAATTGGAGTTCATCACTTCTGCCCATATTCTATTGGTTAAAATTCAGTCATATGGCTGACCAGGAAGTCTAGTGTCTTTATATGCTTAGGAAAACATGGGTAACATAACAGTAAATAACTGGCTAGTTTTTGTTATGGTGTGCAAATGATTTAAGAGCAAAACACTGAGCTAGGAATATGAAGACATTAGTTTTAATTCTATTTCTCCACTTACTATCTCTATGACCCCTAACGTGGTTATTTACCTCAGTGTTGATCTGTAAAATAGTGACAATAATATCTGTACCACTTACTTAGACTCATAGGCTGTTGGAACCCAAAAGGGCATTAGGTATCGTTGAGTTCAGGCATCTTTCTCCAAGTCTATACTTAAGACCACCTGTGTCAAATTACTTGGGCAACACCAGGACTTACTAAAAATCTCTGATGTAGGAAAGCCTTAGAATCTGCATTTTTATAATTATTCCAGGTGGTTCTTCTCTATACAAAAGTTTGCGATCCACTGACCTTGTTTAAACTTTTAATTTTATAGTTATAGAAATAAAAGCTCACAGTAATGTAGGGTGACACTGGATAGTGCTAGTTTGTATAGACTAAGGCTGAAATCCCTATCTCCTGAGTCACTACCCAATGTTTTCTCTTTTTTTTTCTGTTTTGCTAAACCACCCTGCCCAGTGAGGTTATCTTTGAGCATCAGGTAACATAATGTATGTAAACACATTCCCTTTGAAATAAAGCTCATCATATTTAAAAATATTATTTAATTTTGTAGCCCTGGTTAGCAAACATCCTCTTTGGTGTTTATGTAGCTTTGAAAATATTATTCAACATTTATGAAAGCTTAGAGACAAAATGTAGCAACAATGGTTTAGTTATTCAACTTTAAAATTTCCCTATTATTTTAAAACAATCTCTCATTCCTAAAAAGTGCTCTAGACCAAGGCAGCCATGTGTGAATGTGTTCTATATGTCTGGTATCTACCTCTAGACCTCTGTATCCAAACTTTGAAGGTGAGGCTTGCTTAGGATTACGGCACCTCCCGCCTGTAAAACCCAAACCCTACCATATGTCTGTAAAAAATTTTAATAAACAGAAACCTCAGTTAAATAGAGTTGGGAGACCATAAGGGGGAGCTCTCATGCCCTGTGACAATAATGGAACCTAACAAGAAGAAGAAAAATCCTGGGCTTCCCTGGTGGCGCAGTGGTTGAGAATTCGCCTGCCGACACAGGGAACACGGGTTCGTGCCCCGGTCTGGAAAAATCTCACGTGCCGCGGAGCGGCTGGGCCCGTGAGCCATGGCCGCTGAACCTGCGCGTTCGGAGGCTGTGCCCCGCAACGGGAGAGGCCCGCGTACTGCAGATTAAAAAAAAAAAAAAACTCTTCTTTCTTGGCAATGAAAAGCCATAGATACTTTGTTTACTAAGCCCTCCCAACTTCCTTTTCCGCTCTATAAAAATGTTTTCCTTTCCTTGGCATACGGGTACTTGCACGTGGCTCACATGATTGCAGACCTCGAATTGCAATTCTCTGTTGATCCCGAATAAACCCATCTTTGCTGGAGAAATATCTGGCAGTCTGTTTCAGGTCAAGGTGTCTATAGTTGATCTTGGGTAGAAGACCTCTTCGTATCATTGCAACATCCTGGGCTTAATATAGCTTTCTACCCTTACCCCAGGGACAGTTTTTGTATTTTGTTGTTTTGCTTTTTCCCCCTCAGAAGCAATGGATTTTTTCTAGGTCCTGGGTGGTAAGAGGTTTTTCTATTCTTCTCTGATGGTACATAGGTTTTCCTTCTACCTCTTCCCCAGAAGCAGCGCATTTTTGACTAGGAGCTGAGAAATTCAAGTGGAAGGTCTTGCTGCTCCCCACCCCAAGGTGGAAGGCTTTTGCCTCTTACTAGAAATGGGTCTAGGGAAATAAGAAGGGCTTTATGCCTGTCCCCCAACAGCTGCTGACCACCTCCTACATACCTCACTAGATCTTTTGTCCTCACTCCAAATCTTTCTTGTGAACATTTGATGGAGGCCTATAGACAAGAGCGTAATGAGAGAGTATGAGTTTTCCTTGTTTCTGTGATTCCTAGGTTTTTCAAGCTATTGGATAGGCCAAAAGGTGCGTTCGTTTTTTTCTGTAAGATGGCTCTAGTAGCACTTAGTTGTCTTTAACTTCATTTGAAACAATTTTGTTAGATTGTATGTGACAGCTGTCATACCAGTGTGCATTTAAAAAAAGACTTATCAAAATTGGTGAATTTTTGTGTAGCCATTTTCCATACTGAAGATGGAAGAAAAAAGGCAACATTTTCGGCATATTATGCTTTATTATTTCAAGAAAGGTAAAATCGCAACTGAAATGCACAAAGAGATGTGCGCAGTGTATGGAGAAGGTGCTGTGACTGATCGAATGTGTCAAAAGTGGTTTGTGAAGTTTTGTGCTGGATGATGCTCCACAGTAGAGTAGACCAGTTGAAGTTGATAGCGATCAAATCAAAACAATAATTGAGAACAATCAACCTTATACCACACGGGAGATGGCTGACAGACTCAAAATATCCAAATCAAGCACTGAATATCATTTGCACCAGCTTGGTTATGTGAATCGATTTGATGTTTGGGTTCCACATAAGTTAAGTGAAAAATAACTTCTTGACCGTATTTCCCATGTGATTCTCTACTGAAAAGTAATGAAAACTTTCCATTTTTAAAACAAATTGTGGCGGGCGATGAAAAGTGGCTCCTGCACAATAATGTGGAACAGGAGAGATGGTGGGGCAAGTGAAATGAACCACCACCAACCACACCAAGGGCCGGTCTTCATCCAAAGGAGCTGATGTTGTGTATATGGTGGGATTGGAAGGGAGTCCTCTATTATGAGCTCCTTCCCGAAAACCAAATGATTAATTCCAGCAAGTACTGCTGGAAATTAGACCAACTGAAAGCAGCACTCGAAGAAAAGCATCCAGAATTTGTCAACAGAAAATGCATAATCTTCCAACAGGATAATGCAAGACTGCATGTTTCTTTGATGACCTGGCAAAAACTGTTACAGCTTGGCTGGGAAGTTCTGATTCATCCACCATATTCACCAGACATCGCACCTTCGGATTTCCATTTATTTCGGTCTTTATAAAATTCTCCTAATGGAAAAAATTTCAATTCCCTGGAAGACTGTAAGAGGCACCTGGACTGTAAGAGGCTCAAAAAGATAAAAAGTTTTGGGAAGATAGAATTATGAAGTTGCATGAAAAACGGCAGAAGGTAGTGGAACAAAAGGGTGAATACATTGTTCAATAAAGTTCTTGGTGAAAATGAAAAATGTGTCTTTTATTTTCACTTAAAAAACTGAAGGCACTTTTTGGCCCACCCAATATATTCTAGCCTACAGTTGTCCTATCTCATAAAGTTATGTGAAGACAAAATGAGTTAGTCCGTGTGACACATTTACAAGAGAACTTAGTATATATTAAGACCCCAATAAATATGAATTAGTGTTAAAAACAATGCTAATAAATTTTTCTTAGGATTTTGATATTTTCCTGTTTCTCATAGCTTGTTTTATTGTTATTTTCTTTCTGCTTTCTGGTCCACTTTAATGACACACCTCTTCAGTTTCTAGACTTTGTTACCTAAGTCATTGCCAAAAAGAAATTTTATAAATGATCAGCTATGAAGTTATTGGCTATTATATTTATTCTTTGACATTCTATTTAAATCCTTGCTAAGATTGTTGCCAAGAAAATGGGTGGTGAGAATTGCATATTTTGAAGAAAGTGGAATGAGTATACTTCCTGTAGCAGCTATATACTATTTGTTTCATTTCCATGGAAGATACCTTCTTTAAAGAATATACTATAAATTTCTTTTAAATAATAAAAATATCTTTAAGCCAAGAAAAGACAAAAAATATTAACTTAAAAGATATTTTACTAAACAGTGAAATCTGTTAAACAGCACAGTATTAAAATCAGTCACTACTACAGCTGCCAGCTATATAGATCCCAACATTTTAGCTAAAAAAGAAAAGAAACATTTGTTTCAGGTAAATAATAAATGAATAATAAATGAATACTTAAGAATAGGAATAGTAAAACACTTTCTGATACACAAAATATGGTTCCAAACATTTGTATATTTCCTAAATTGATCTCCTTGTCAAGAAATGTTGCTCATCACTATTCTTGAGTCTCTGAAATTTTCTTAGGAATTTTCGATGTTTGAATTTTTGATGTTATTAACACAGCAGAGTTCAGGACAGTATAGCTTAGTCATTTCTGGAATGAATGAAATCACTCAGTAATTTCAGACAACTCAATGACAAAGTCATTTGTTCAATCATTCATTTATCAAACAAATATTGTGTGAAAGTTACAAGCACTGTGCTAAAGGGATATAGCGAGGGATGAGATGAACTTCAAGGTATGATTATGTTCTGCGAACAGTGTATACACAACAAATAAATGACGTGTCAATGGAAAATACCAAAAGTGCTTCAGAAATTTAAGTGATTCAGAAATATATAAGAGTTTCTAGTCAGAGATGTGAGCATAATGAATTAATTTGATTACCACAGCTGAATATTTTATTTCTTTTAGTTATTAAGCAAATCTACTTTTTTAACTGCCCTCTAAACATGAATTAGACAACAAAACTGAGAAGCAGACTTCATATAAATGGACAAATAAAAAAAAGGAGATGGTAGACTTGGAGAGAGACTGGTCTTCATGATTCCCAGTTCAGAGGCAACATTATGATAAACTGAGAGGGACCCTTTAAAAATAGTCTGCTTTCAGTACTGTCCATAAGTGGCTTTGTAAAAAAAATCTTGACTCTGAGTTAGTGATCAGAGAAAATTGAGATTATTTTGTAGAATCTGAAACTGCTATAAAAATTGATAGCACATGAAATTTACTTTTAAAATATTTCCAGTGAAGGTTGTCAGTGAGCTTCATGTGTAATATAAGCATTTTGAAAGGGCAGTTTAGTAAAACAGGAAATAACCCAAGTTAGGATGGCTTCAATAACCAATGAGAATAACCTGCATTCAAAAGCCATAGGAATTTAGGCTAAGAGAATGCTGCTTGTCACACATTTAAAATGCACAAAACAGTAAAGGAAGTAGAAGGAAATTTAAGAGCCGAGGTTTGAAACAACGAACGTTGTGTTTTATCACAACGAAGGCATAGAATATGAACTGGACTTTTTCAGTCATTGAAACACTAGACAAGGAGAGGCCTGGTATCTTTAAATCTGTGAAAGCAGATTGTTTCAAGAAATGCTGTATTTCAAGACAAATTTAATCAGACATATTTAACTAACAGAAATATTTGTACTTCTATTAATGTATTTAGAGATATTAAAATTCAAATTTGAATTGTGTTCTTTTTTGCTTGGATGCTTGCTCTTAATTAAAATACTTGTATCCTTTAATTCCCTCTATCCTTTACTTTTTTGCTATGTATGAAAGTCTAAATCATGGAGAATTAGTGAGAATATAAACTCTTTTATAATGGCTTTATTTTCATATTACTAAAATCTTATTAAAATGTAGAAATGTTAAAATATTGTGTCTGTAAAATGTGATACTGCTGTTAATTTTGGAGGGTTTAATTTTGGAAATGGATATTAATTGCTCTAAAGATTGAAGTGTTATTCTTTGATGTTTCTGGAATGCATTCACCCCTTGAGATATGCCGTTACACACCTTTCTTTCTGAGAAATTTGGCATTTAGAGACATGAGAGTTTAATTTACATACTTGACTATTTTTTTAATTTTTTTACTCTTATATTTAAAACAGGTTCTGCTACTCCCATAAAATTTCTGTGGTTTCACAGAAATATTAAAAATGCTTATTTAGAGAACAAAATTAGTTCAAAACATTTCAGTAATGTACTTATGACGTGCTCAACAATGACTGAGGAATAACTCAGAAAATAAATTAAGTAAAATGTTCCTACTCTCAAAGAATCGACAATATAATAATCAGAAAATACTCATGAAATGATTACCAAAATGAGGGATATTGATAAAAATGGTAGTACAATGAAGAGAAAAATTATTGCAAACTGGAATGTTTGGCAAATTGTGAGGTGAAACTTGAATGAAGGGGAGAATTTAGATTGGAGAAGATATGCCAAAATAGAAGATTCAGCAAAAGTTTTATGAAGAGAGTTTATTTCTGGAATAGTGAGCAGTGGGTCACCTTGCTGGATCGGTTATTTAGAGTCAAATTCTGGAGGGCCATAATGGAAGCCAATAGAGGAAAGAAGGAAAAGTTGATTAAAAGAAAAAAGAAAAAAAGCTATGTAAAGTCAAGGAAAATTTGGACTGAGATGGGGCCACAGAATCAGGTGAACTCCAGAGTGAAGTTTCAAGAGAGCATTAAGAATCGAAGTCATATTATAGAAGTCTAAGAAGAAAAACAGTTATGATAAATGGTGGCATCAGGAATAGCCCACTCATCTGAGGAAAAGGAAAATTAGGGTCAAGGAAAGTTGTGGAGTTAAGTGTGTGTGTTCAGTATAGATAACACATTCTATAAAATGTGATCAAATGAAAATCAAACATCTGGCGTGAATATATGGAATATACTATTTCTCAAATATAATGAATGCATAGAATTTTATAATTGAAAGCATTAGATACATTTAATTTTCAATGTTCTGTGAATCCCTCTGACACCCCAGCAGTCTCTTGTTTGGGGGATGTATTTTTGATAGATGGTAAGATTTAGATTCTTGTTTTCCTGCAATAGGTAACTGCCAGGTATGACAACATGCCACTAACATTAGCCGTGTTGGGACAAGTTGATGCAATTACTACCCTGTTAACCAAATAGGTCTGTGATAGCATCTTTCTGCTCAGGTTCTGTGAGACTGAGGTGTGTGAAAACTCAGTATTCCTAGAATGTAGAGTACTTATTTTGTAATGGATATTTGTTATTTTCTGTCTGTTTAGAATCCTCTCCACAGAGGTGGTTAATCAGTAGCCTTTCCTGCAAACTCCTCCTACCACCCCCACCCAACATAGAAGTTATCATCTGATTCAGATTTGCCCATAAGATTCCCCACACACTTGGTCAGAGTGAAAGGTGATCGGTTCAGGAGAGATAGGCATGTGACCAAGCCAAGGTGATCAGAGCATCCCCAGGGCTTTCGCTTGAGACAGCTGCAGGAAAGAGGTATGCTTTTATTTCATCTGAGATTGCTAAGATAAAAGGACAAACAAACCTAGAGCTGCCAATTTTTCTGCAGTCGTATCAGAGCAACATTCCTGAGAATGAAGCCAGCTCAGAAAAAGTAGAGCTGAGAGATACAGAAAGACAGAAAACCCTGATGAAATTGGTTTAGGTTCCTGGATCCAGCTGTGGTTGTACTTCTCAGTTACTGAGCCTGTACATTCTTTTCTTTTCCTCCATTTACTGTCATTTGCTATAGAAAGGGTCCTGTTTAATGCAACTAATGAGACCAATTGGTCAAAAGGTAAGAAAAAATACAGTATAAGCAAGGAGAGTTATAACTGTTCCCGTCTCTGAATACCTAGAACACTTTAATCTTCATTTCTATATGAAATGCACACCTCAATCCATACCATGTGTTCCAGTCATTTATGCACTTATTTTTACTTCTGGTACTAGAATGTGAGCTTCTTGAGAGCAGGGATAGTTTCTGGGTTTTTTCTGACATTCTACTGTGTGGCAGACACTGTAACTGGCCAGCCCTCAGTCATCGCAAGCTCCTTCCCCTGTTCACCTACCACTGCAGAGACTGGCAAAGGCCAAATATTCACTTTCCTGGTCTCTCTGCAGCAAAGAGTGATCATGTGATCCAATTTTTCCCATTGAGATATAAGTGGAAATATACTGAGAGAAGTGTTTATTTTCTGACAAAAGAAAACGTGTGTTTCTGGTATTCTTCTTCTTTATTTGTGCTTGGAACATGGAAATGCAAGGATGATGTCTTGAGCTACAGCAGCCATATTGTGATAAGGAGGCATGAGCATGAGGGAAACAAAAAGCCAACTTGTTTAAAATGGCAGCTGCACTCTTCCTGGAACTACTTACATCTGAACTTCTTTTTCTGAATTAAATTAACTAAAATTAGAATGTCCATGTTTATCTACGCCTTACCTTACCAAGTTAGTGACTATGTCCCAAACAGAGTTTTTAGATATGCATGAACTTCAATCTAGATATTAATGTCCACCAATCAGTAATTTTGAGGGTGGCAAAATTTTCTATTGTAAAACGTAAGCATTAAAATCAGAGGACTTGGGTTGATTTCTATTCTCTGCAGTTTACTAATTATATGATATGACCTTATAAAAGTCCATGAGTATGAATTTCTCTTTTCTTTGATTATATGTGGGGGTAAATTACATTCTGCAAGTATTTCACAGTTTTGTTATAAAGATTAAGTTTGAAAATGTATGTGAATATATTTTATAAAATGTAAGATGCTAACAAATCTTATTATTTTGTTGTTGTTTAGTTGACTTTTAACTTCCCCATGCAGAATGGAGCTATGTCTTGTTCTTACAAGGGTAAGCAGCAGAAACTTTCTAAGAGAATATTATTACTTATTTTTCATAAATAAACTTGTTTATAAAGTAACATTTAAACAAAATATATTTCACTATAAAAAATAATGCCCTATTTTAATTTGCAAATTATATACTATTACAATGACCTGTTTATGTTCATCTTCTATAATGACAAAAGAACAAAGGGGTTGTCTGGAGATGATTTATTTGTAACGTCATAAAACTCCAGATTCAGTGTGGTTATTCCAACAGAGCACAAGTGCTGACATTTTAAAGTTAAGCACTGAATGACTGTAAACCTCACACGCTATTTTGATACTATTAGTTGAAAAGTAATGTGGAAGAGTCCTTGACTATGTCTAGAATAATACCAGAAAAATCCAGTATTTGTGTAAAATTTCATAGGATCAGCTGTTTAACCAACAGCTTGATTAAATATCAATACATATTTTGCAAGCATTGTAAATTTTACCCTATTATTATCTCATAATGTAATTTTCAACTGGTAAACAGATTTTACTGAAAGCAACCAAATTATAGTGTACTGTGTCCTTGTCCCAAAACATAAGGTGTTCTACAAAACATTCCAGGGAAAATATCAAGCTCCCATCTACCTTGTCCAATGTACCAAAGATCAGAAAGGTTGCTTGGCTAGTTTTAAAATAGTTTCATTCCAAACATGCAAGATAATTTATGTCTTTCCTTAGTCTTATTCTTTACAACACTTAACTCTTTTCACTATGCATTATCTAAAACAAATAACATAATACTATAACAAAATGCAGACTCCAAAAGAACATCTTATAGATGGAAGATTTTATTCCATTTTAATAGTTATTTTCCAATTTTTATATTTCCTTCCTCTATTGTAAACTTTCTTGATTCCTTCAAATGTTATAAATAAAAATCATTTTTGTTTTCTGCTTTTTAAAAAACTTTGGCCATTTGAATTGTAATTATCTACTGCTAGTTATGTAAAGAAGAACATATGATAAAAATATAGCTGTTTTGGGCTTAGGGCACAGTATGGTTTACTTCTTTATTTAATTTGATTAAGACTAAAATAGATAGCAATTCCAATATATTTAAAATGGTAAGCTTTTCCAAGGTAAGGATTATGCCTTCTACCTTTTTTGCAATTTTCTTATAATACTAAAATAGTAGTCTGACAACTAGTACTGGATTAGTACTTCTTTGATTGACCTATAGATCAACAACACTCAATTGTTAGTACATTTCCAGTGAAAATTGCTATTAAAAAAGTAAAAAGTTGCAACAGAAATATTTGTTATTTTTGGTAATTTTTCTCTTCTCTTTACTTACCATGATAGAAATATCATTTTATAAATATCTATTAGTAGTATAAACTCTGAAATTTTATTCACTCAACCCTGATTGATATAAATAGATAAGTAAATGAGTAAATAGACTTTTTAGGCAGTGGTAAAGGGTTGAGGATGAATTTTCCTCATTATTGATACTAAATTGAAAATCAATAGTGTTTTTGCCCAGAGAGAAACAAAATTAAATCAATTTCCACACTAAATTGGTGTTTATCTTTTTTTTCCAGTTCTGAAGAACTGACTTGATTTTTATTCATAAGAGAAATTTCTTTTCATAAATTAAATTGTCTTTCAACCCCTCTTCCCAGCTTCAATTATCCTAATAATAATAGAAGGTACAAAATATAAACCAAACTTGTTTCTATACTATTTAGCTTTGAGCAATACACTCTGCTAGAATTCTAGGAGGTAATATTATAAGTGTGTGTACTTCAATGTAACATATAAATATATTGTATAAAGTATATATTTTAAAAGTTTTGTACCATTCAGCTGCTGTTTTGCAACAACAACAATAAAAAAAGACAGGAAAAAAAAATTAGTGTACTTACCAGACTGCCAAGAATTCTTATGGATCTATGCAATGCCTCTAATTTCTAATGGGTTGCTTTTATAGCTTTTGGAATATTGCCATTGAATTTTCCCTTAATTTATTGTCATACTGTTTCTAGTGGATTTCTTTCAGTGGTTTGCTAAACTCTCCCTAGCAAGCTACTCTGAAGTCACCTGAGTCCTCCAGCAGAGGACTCTTATGACCCACGTCCATAGGCTGTTGAGCTCAGCTCAGGGAATTGTTCCATCCTGACCACCAGAGCTCTTCCAGGTAAGGCCATTCTACATCCAAAGAGTTGCTGGACCTCTCTCAGCACATTGGCAAACTCTAACTGCTGGACTGGTCCCAGTGAACGGGCAGATTATGATCAGTTGGCAGCTGCCAGCTGAAATGCAGCCCACAATACTCAAAGTTGACACCTTTTTTCATGAGGTAATTTGGTGATGCAGGGAAAAAAATGTAGTCATGGTTATAACAAGCTAGTATTTAGTATAGGGAAAGCAATTGCTCATCACAAACCACCAATACAACCATGAAACAAATTTACCAATCAGAGCTGAGTCACAGATTTCTCACACATATTCCTTCCTCTATCCAGATTTTATTTATCCAGAGCATTTATCTCAAATTTTAGTCTACTATTCTATCACCAAATGTATTTTAATCATCTTAGAAGGTTTTTTTTTTTTGTAAATAGAGTTATAAAAAATGATGACTTTGAAGATGGTGGAGTAGAAGGACGTGCTCTCACTCCCTCTTGCAAGAACACTGGAATCACAACTAACTGCTGAACAATTATCAACAGGAAGACACTGGAACTCATCAAAAAAGATACCCCATATCCAAAGACAAAGGAGAAGCCACAATGAGATGGTACGAGGGGCGCAATCACAATAAAATCAAATCCCATAACTGCTGGGTGGGTGACCCACAAACTGGAGAACACTTATACCACAGAAGTCCACCCACTGGAGTGAAGGTTCTGAGCCCCGTCAGGCTTCTGAACCTGGGGGTCCGGCACTGGGAGGAGGAATTCCTAGAGAATCAGACTTTGAAGGCTAGTGGGATTTGATGGCAGGACTTTGACAGGACTGGGAGAAACAGAGACTCCACTCTTGGAGGGCACACACAAAGTAGTGTGCACATCAGGACCCAGGGGAAAGAGCAGTGACCCCATAGAGACTGAACCAGACCTACCTGCTAGTGTTGGTGGGGTACTCGTTGGCGTGAGTCCTCCCAGAGTCCGCCATTAGCCCCACCAAAGAGCCCAGGTAGGCTCCAGTGTTGGGTTGCCTCAGGCCAAACAACCAACAGGGAGGGAACCAAGCCCCACTCATCAGCAGGCAAGCGGATTAAAGTTTTACTAAGCTCTGCCCACCAGAGCAACAGCTAGCTCTACCCACCACCAGTCCCTCCCATCAGGAAACTTGCACAAGCCTCTTAGATCGGCTCATCCACCAGAGGGCAGACAGCAGAAGCAAGAAGAACTACAATCCTGCAGCCTGTAGAACAAAAACAACATTCACAGAAAGACAGACAAGATGAAAAGGCAGAGGGCTATGTACCAGATGAAGGAACAAGATAAAACCCCAGAAAAACAACTAAATGAAGTGGAGATAGGCAACCTTCCAGAAAAAGAATTCAGAATAATGAGAGTGAGGATGATCTAGGGCCTCGGAAAAAGAATGGAAGCAAAGATCGAGAAGATGCAAGAAATGTTTAACAAAGATCTAGAAGAATTAAAGAACAAACAGATATGAACAATGCAATAATTGAAATGAAAAATACATGAGAAGGAATCAATAGCAGAATAACTGAGGCAGAAGAACGGATAAGTGACCTGGAAGACAGAATGGTGGAATTCACTGCTGCTGAACACAATACAGAAAAAAGAATGAAAAGAAATGAAGACAGCCTAAGAGACCTCTGGGACAACATTAAATGCAACAACATTCGCATTATAGGGGTCCCAGAAGGAGAAGAGAGAGAGAAAGGACCTGAGAAAATATTTGAAGAGATTATAGTTGAAAACTTCCCTAACATGGGAAAGGAGATAGCCACTCAAGTCCAGAGAGTCCCATACAGGATAAACTCAAGGAGAAACACGCCAAGACACATAGTAATCCAATTGGCAAAAATTAAAGACAAAGAAAAATTATTGAAAGCAGCAAGGGAAATATGACAGATAACATACAAGGGAACTCCCATAAATTCTGCCACAGCTGATTTCTCAGTAGAAACACTACAAGCCAGAAGGGAGTGGAATGATATACTTAAAGTGATGAAAGGGAAAAACCTACAACCAAGACTACTCTACACAGCAAGGATCTCATTCAGATTCGATGGAGAAATCAAAAGCTTTACAGACAAGCAAAAGCTAAGAGAATCCAGCACTAGCAAACCAGCTCTACAACAAATGCTACGGGAACTTCTCTAAGTGGGAAACACAAGAGAAAAAAAGGACCTACAAAAACAAACCCAAAACGATTAAGAAAATGGTAATAAGAACATACATATCGATAATTACCTTAAATGTGAATGGATTAAATGCTCCAACCAAAAGACACAGGCTTGCTGAATGGATACAAAAACAAGACCCATATATATGCTGTCTACGAGAGACCCACTTCAGACCTAGGGACACCTACAGACTGAAAGTGAGGGGATGGAAAAAAATGTTCCATGCAGATGGAAATCAAAAGAAAGCTGGAGTAGCAATACTCAAATCAGATAAAATAGACTTTAAAATAAAGAATGTTACAAGAGACAAGGAAGGACACTACATAATGTTCAAGGGATCAATCCAAGAAGAAGATATAACATTTATAAATATATATGCACCCAAAATAGGAGAGAACAGTATGGAGGTTCCTTAGAAAACTAAAAATAGAATTACCATAGACCCAGCAATCCCACTACTGGGCATATACCCAGAGAAAACCGTAATTCAAAAAGGTGCATACGCCCCAATAGTCACTGCAGCACTATTTACAATAGCCAGGTCATGGAAGCAACCTAAATGCCCATCGACAGACGAATGGATAAAGAAGATATGGTACATATATACAATGGAATATTACTCAGCCATATAAAGGAACAAAATTGGGTCATTTGTAGAGACGTGGATGGATCTAGAGACTGTCATACAGAGTGAAGTAGGTCAGAAAGAGAAAAACAAATGTCGTGTATTAACGCATATATGTGGAACCTAGAGAAATGGTACAGATGAACCGGTTTGCAGGACAGAAATTGAGACACAGATGTAGAGAACAAACGTATGGACAATAAGGGGGGAAGCAGCAGGGGGTGGGGATGTGGGTGTGATGAATTGGGCGATTGGGATTGACATGCATACACTGATGTGTATAAAATGGATGACTAACAAGAACCTGCTGTATAAAAAAATACATTAAATTAAATTTAAAAAATGATGACTTTTACTATTATTCTTTCTACATTTCTATAGATCCATTAATAAAATCCACAATTTTATTTTAGTTTGATAAAGTAATTTTTAAAAAGCTTTTAATAAGCTTTTGTTGGGCATTTTCTAAAAACCCTGTAGCCAAAAGAATTCACTATTCCCTGGAATTACTACATAAGTTCCCCGAACAAAGCCTAGGACAATTTAATTAAGGAGAATATTCAATAAACAGGGCAAGTACCTAAACCTCTGGTTATTCTTGTGTTTTTACTTGAGAATTAGGAATAAACACTCTGATAAGTTTAGAAGAAATTAGACAACCTTTTACTATTAGCCATAATTTGAAGATTTATCTTTGAAGTCAATGCATATATTTTTTTTTGTCTCAACCCATAAGTACTCTCAATGAAATATACTACTGGTATAAAAGTAAAGTTATTTTTTAAAAAGCTTTTTGTTTTTATATAATTTCAGAATTACAGAAAAGTTCCAGAGTAGTTTAAAGAATTCCTGGGACCCTTTACTCAGAAATCTCCAAATGTTAACTTCTCATTTTCTTTCTATCTCTCTAAAATATATGCATATTATTTATTTTAACATTTTGAGAGTAAGTTGCAGATCTGATGTCTCTTTACCCATAAATCCTCCATTTTGTTTGTCTTAAAAACAAGGACGTTCATCATTTGGCAAACATCATGGTAATAATTACTGCAAATAAGAATCATAAATGGATATTAAATTAGCGGGCAAAAATATGATGAGAGGGCTTCCCTGGTGGCGCAGTGGTTGAGAGTCCGCCTGCCGATGCAGGGGACACAGGTTCGTGCCCCGGTCCGGGATCCCACATGCCGCGGAGCAGCTGGGCCCATGAGCCGTGGCCGCTGAGCCTGCGCGTCCGGAGCCTGTGCTCCACAACGGGAGAGGCCACAACAGTGAGAGGCCTGCGTACCGCAAAAAAAAAAAAAAAAAAAAAATGATGAGAAGCAGGATATTTGTATATGAGACTACACAACCTATAATATCTCGCTACAAGATACTTAATAATCAAAAGAAAATTGAGTAATAAAGAATTTAGCCTCAATCCAAAGAAAGGTCTCTGCTTTGTCCTAGGTTCCTGGCAGTTAACCTCTAAACTTTTGGAATTTCTTAAACAATAAGTATGTACTTGTTATTCAAGTTGGGCCCCTAGGTAGTTTATGCTAATGAGGTGACTCTGGGTGAGGGCTGACCACTAACAAGAAAATGATTCAGCGTGGGTGCTGACACCAAGAAAGACCAATCATGTAATTATCAGATGGAGAGAAGGGACTGGAGATTGAGTTCAACCACGTGGGCAATGATTCAATCAATCATGTCTATTTAGTAAAACCCCAGTAAAAACTCTGGGCCGTGAAGCTCCAAAAAGCTTCTCTGTTTGGCAATACTCTGTGTGTTGTCACACTTCAATGCTGAAAGAGTAACATTTCCCTGCTTTATGTTTAGACGTTTCTGGACTCTGCCCTATGCTTCTTTTCGTTTGCTAGTTTTAATTTCCATCCTTTGCCTAGAATAACCTATATGTGTAATAGCTTTCAGTGAGTTCTGGGAGTCTTTCTAGTAAACTATTTAACCTGAAGGTGTTCTTGGGAACTCCTAAGTTTATAGCCAGCTGGTCTGATGTGAGGGTGCTTTTGTGGGAACTGTTCCCTCAGACTTTGCAGTTTGATAAACTCATTGCGGTTGGTGTCAGAAGTCTTGGGCAGACTTGGTAGTCTGGACAGCTGTGACCTTAACCTTGAGTTTGTCTTAACCCCAGGTAAAAATAAAGACTCTTCATTGGAGAAACCTGACAGACATTGCCTTAGCCAAGTGATCAGAGTTAGCATCTCCTACAGTGACTAATATTGATATCATGCACCTTTTCATATGGCGCACTAAGAAGGGCACAGTATCACTTGTGTGTTATTCTCACAAAATGCATCAACTTCAATCTAATTATGAGAAAACATCTGAGGAACCCAAAGTAAGGGGGAGACTTCAAATTAACTGGCCAGAACTCTTCAACATCATGAGTTACTGGAGGAGACTACAGATATGGAGACATGACTGCTCAATGTATGTGGGATCTTGGACTGTAATCTGGACTAGGAAAAGCATTTAAAAGGGACAATTGATGAATTTTGATTAAGGTTTATGGATTAGTTAATAGTATTAAATCTATGTTAATTTACTGGTTTACAGAAAAAATTCTAAAAAAAATATGCTATTGTTTGCTGAAAAAAAAAATGCACAGTGTGGGAGTTGTGAGTTAAGTTTTATTTGGGGCAAAATGAGGACTATAGCCCGGGAGACAGCATTTCAGTTAGCTCTGAGAAACTGCTCCGAAGAGGTAGGAGGGAAGGTCAGTATATATGTGATTTTGGTGAAGGGGGAGTACATGCAATCGAGCACATTTTTTTGCAGAAGGTTTCTGCCAGTCACGAGGAGCAGACGTCACCATGAAGGATTTTAGTGCTTTTCTAGGTATGAGGAGGTGCAAGAATTGGGCTCATAAAATCATCTGAAAATATCTATCTGAGGACCTGTTCTGCCAGTTTTTCCCAGAGTACAGAATGCCTTATTTCTGATCTTCACCCTGAACTCCTTTCAGGGGGTGTTGAAGGTCAGCAGCTGCAGCAGCTCAGAATTTAATCCTTATAGAGGTAGATGGCAAGTGCCAATTTGTAGGTGACACTATATTTAGATAAGATGTTATCATTAGGGGAAACAGTGAAGGATTTATAAGAATTCTGCCTACTATTTTGCAATTTTTTAATGTCTTAGGTTATTTCAAAATAAAAAATTGAAAGAATCAAGAACAATGTTTTACTTATCCATAGTACAATTAGAAAAGTCAGAAAATTAACACTGAGACAATATTTAGTGAATTTATAGACCTTACTCAAAACTCATTAATTGTCCCCATAATGCTTTTAGACTTAAGTCCATTTTGGAAATAGGAAATGGAACTGTATGAAGCATGCTCTTCTTACAATTATAAAATATGAGGGAATTCCCTGGCAGTCCAGTGGTTAAGACTCCACGCTTCCACTTCTGGGGGGCCAGGTTCGATCCCTCATCAGGGAACTAAGATCCTGCAAGCCATGTGGTGTGGCCAAAGGGACAAAAAACTATCATAAACATAAGAAAAAGAGATGAACATTGAAAATTCCGATGCTCAATGATCTTATATTGTAAGGAACAATAAACAATATTTGAGCCCCAAATATATATGATGTAGCCCAACAAACTGCTTTCATTAGTGGCATCAAAAGACTTTCTTTGGGGAAAGCTGTCCCCTGCTTCTGCTCCAACTCACCTCAAAAGTTGAGCAATTTGGGCTTCCCTGGTGGCGCAGTGGTTGAGAGTCCGCCTGCTGATGCAGGGGACACGGGTTCGTGCCCCAGTCCGGGAGGATCCCACATGCCGCGGAGCGTTTGGGCCCGTGAGCCATGGCCGCTGAGCCTGCGCGTCCGGAGCCTGTGCTCCGCAACGGGAGAGGCCACAGCAGTGAGAGGCCTGCGTAACGCAAAAAAAAAAAAAAAAAAAAAGTTAAGCAATTTTACCTTGAACCTTGAACATAATTATATTCTTTATAATAATCTCTATAATTCAAATAGTTAATTATCACAAGTTAGTTGTTTTCTGGCTTCTAATTCTCCACACTGTGTAACCTTGAGTATGTTACTTGATACCTCTGAGTCTCAGTTTCTTTATCTGGACAATTGGAAATTTAATACATATTTTACAAGGTTTTATGATGGTTAAATGTGATAATATATTTGAAGAACCTTGTAGAGTCCTAAACACATCAGGGGCTCAACAAATGGATTTCTCTTCTCTTTTTAATTCCCAAAGTGAACGCTTTAACATAATGGCCAGCTCCTCACATCAACAGAACAGATTATAACAAGGGGCAATGAATTGCAATCTACTCAATAGCATCAGCCTTCAAAATGCCTGAAATTCCCGTTTAAGACCCATCCCATTGTGCTTATGCATTCTATACCCAAAACACTTCTATTAAGACACACGTGTTATCGGAGTGGGGGACTAATATTAATTCATTATCATCTTCTGGCTTATGTGATGATCCATTATCTGGGAATGGGATATGGAGATGAATCTAAAGAAGGCAGGCTTGGAAGGGACCTTTGGGTGATCATCTGAGCGGACAGGTGGTCTTCTCAGGCCCTGAGGACCTGGAAGAGGGAAAGATCTCTAAAACCAAGATAGAGATGCAGAAAGGATAAAAAGGAACAAAGATTAGATTCTTAAGAGTTTTTACATTTGTCTAGACTAAGACTTGAGCATGACCCAGGTTATCATGACAAAATTCACTATGACACTAGACAAAATTCACTAGACAAAATTCACTATGCTTCTTAGTGGACACTAGTGCTTCCCTGTAAGTGCTCTAAGCTAGATATGAGGGTGAAGCATAGGGTAAGATGGGACTAGGGAAAAATACTTTAGGGAACTGAAAAAACACAATCTACTTTGGTCCAAACATTAGGTTATAGGGTGTGTGATGTGTTGACCCCCATAGCATTTACTGCTGTCATCTACACTTTGTCACTGACTTTTCTGTTTTTCCAAATAGATTTTAAGCCTTTTAAACACAATTATTTGTCTCTATCTTCAGGGCCTAGAATAATGCCTGACACTTAAGTTGGGTGTTCGTGATGCTTAATTTTGTATACCAACGTGACTGGGCTATGGGGTGCCTAGAAATTTGATCAAACATCATTCTGGGTATTTCTGGAAGGGTGTTTCAGGATGAAATTAACACTTAAATCGGTAGACTGAGTAAAGCAGACTGACCTCCCTAATGTTGATGGGCCTCATGCAGTCAGGGGAAGGCCTGAATAGCACAAAAAGGCTGACCCTCCTTTTTCCTTCTGCCTGACTGCCTTCCAACTAGGCCATCAGCTTTTTCCTGTCTTTGGACTCTCTCGTGGGTCTCCAACTAGCTGACTCACCCGGCAGATCTTGGGACTTGTCAGGATCCATCATCACATAAGCCAAATCCTTATAATAAATCTCTATCATCTATCCATCTATATCTATCTATCTATCTATCCATCTATCATCTATCTATTTGCATCCTGTTGGTTCTGTTCCTCTGGAGAACCTTGACTAATACAGTGATCAATAATTGTTTGTTGTTATTTTTGAATAAATGAATGATTGAAAAAATTAATTGTTAGGCATGGTCAGTTTACCTCATCCATGCAATGTGGAATTTGGGCTAACTATGCTCCCGTTTAATTATAATATTTTAAGACTCTAAAGCCTCTAGCTTTCTGCTTATTACAATAACTTTGAAATGACAAGAGGAAGAAACTATGTAATTTCCCAAATAGGTTGAAGAAAGGAAACAAAACCCAAAAGTTTATATCTGTAGCAATGTCTACAAGTAGAGAGTAAGCGAAGAGAGTCCCATTTTCTTCTCAGAAGACTGTGAGAACCTATTCTCTCATCTGGCATTCTTCCTTTTATTTTATGATATGTATCTCATTCCATGTCATTCTAGGTGTTGCATTTCTTAAAAAGAATTTTTTGTCATTTATTTTTAAAGAATGATAGCACTAGATTTTATAAAATTTCTTGGATGGAGCTGAGATATAAACAAGTATTTTTCTGATATGAGTCCATGTTCCTCTATATCTTGTTCCATGTGTTCTGTGTTTCTTCTTCTTCCCTCGTTTCTTCTTCCCTCATCAGTATGCTTTTTATTTCATGTCTCTTCTTCAGGTAACATACCTGGCAACTTTCCATAGGATTCTCTGTCTTGAGGAATGCTTATGTTTTCAACAGAGGTTTTTTAGAGATTCGGTGTCTCAGGAGCTGCCAGCCTCCAGTGGTGGTGCTTTCATGATAACCATCTTCAATTGAGTCATTCATTCACCCTCCAACATTATTAAACACCTATGAAGTGCTCATCTATGTGAAACTGCTCAAGGTCTTACCGGGTTCCTGGGAGCATGCTAGGCATTGTAGTTACAAGGATGACTAAAGTCCAGGTTTTAAGGGGTTCATAGCATAGTAGAGGATCTTTCTGATTCAAAGAAACCCCTTGCTTAGCTTCTGTTTGGGTATAGCAGGTAGAACTGACTCTGTTGTACCCTCCCCACCCCCATGCCTTCTCCTCAACTAACCCCAGAACATGATCTACGAATGGCATTTTGCTATTCTCACAGCTACAAGAGAACAAAAGCAGGAGGTGTCATCAGTGCCCCAAAGTGGCCTTTTGGTCACTCAATATTTCTTATATCATACTCTGGGGAAGGCAAGATAGTAAATAATAAAAATAATAGTAATAAAAACAACAGGAACAATTAATACTTTTTCGTGCTAAGTGCTTTGCATTTGTCTTTTCAGCCAGCCATGATCTTGTGAAGTAGGCAAATTTATTATTCTCATTTGCTGAAAATAGAAACATAGGCACAGAGAGGTTCAGCAAGTTGCTCAAGGTCAAATGGCCCATGTGGTGGCACAAGTGGCATTTTAAGCAAGGAAGTCTGAGGCCAGAGCTTAACTTCTTAGCCACTAAAGTAAAAGATTTAACAAGAAAAGTGAAACCTATGGTCTCCTCTTGCCAGGATCTTAAGATAGGGGACATAGAAATATTAAAAATCCATTTGAGAAACATCATAAAAGGAAGTAAAAATACAGTGCCAACTAATTAAGAGTATCCTCTGGACCAAGAAGGAACCTTTACTGATTACCTGTTAGGGGGCTGGTGCTTTCCATTTCTCCCCTAATCCTGCCCTCACTGCCATGGGCCATGGTGGAGTCAGGTGCCGGCACCTCCCAGAGCCCGGGAGCTATTCTTCCCCGGCCCCCCGTCACACTTTCTTCCAGTGATTACCTTTGGATTCGCCACCGGTATCCAGTAGGTTGAAACCCCTTGAGGGCAGGCACCATTCGTGTTTCTATCTCTAGTGCCTGGAAGAGACTAATTTTGCAGAATGAACATATGAATACATTACTTAGACCCTACACCCATTTGTACAGTCTAGGAAATAGTCACAGAAAGCCTCTGTGTCTTGTTCATGTTATATGGCAGGTACCTGAGAGAATGAACAACAATCTCACGTCTGTTTGCCTCTACATCTTGTGATCTTCAGGTGAGTTTAAAAAGACAAAAACAATATAAACAAGGTAGCACAGAAACATGTTTCAGGGCTGAAACAAGTGGGTGGTTAAAGCCATGAAATTTCCCTACTCTAACTGGAAAAAAGAAAGCTTTTTTTTTAAACCTCAGGGACATAAAAAATAAGAAAAGGAAATGAACAGTTCTGTGGAGGTAGAGAACAGAGTCTGGATTTACTTGTCATGCGATAGTCAGTCACCACTGCTTGTGTCTGGTTACACTTTGCATTTGCGACTCTGCTGACTTTCCCTGTCATAGGCTTTGTTTAAGAGAAGAAAACAGAAATAAGAAGACTGCCTTCCCCCCATCATGGATGATTGAAATTTGTGTCCAGCCCCAGGTTCACAAGTTTAATATTTTAATTTGTCGTTGGTGGTTGGTTTGGAGTCTGCTCTCCTGTGTCAGGTTAACCCGAGGCCCGCCAGGTCCATCCCTGCCCGCACGCTTCTCCACGGGCTCCTGCCGCCCCATTCAGCATTTCCGGGCACAATATCTTGCTCAGTCGACTTGATCTCACTTTCTTCCTCTGAGCAGCTCTGTGGCAATTCAGAGGTGAAGAGGCAGATAATTGGACAGTGGAATTGGGTCCTGTGTGGTGCAAAGTTAAAAAAGAAGTTCCTTCAGCATGAACTTAGAAGTGAAATGAAAACCCAGCAAACAAAACCCTGTATGTCCAGCAAATGAAGCCAAAGGGAAGTTTGCGAGCAGCCTGGCTCTGTGTGGACGTGACAAGGCCACTGGGCGGAAAGTTCAGAAGCAGTACTTCTGATGCAGTGTTGCTATCAAGTCATGGTTCAGTTTAAAAATGCAATCTGTTATTTCCCCCACCTGCTTACTCGGTATCCTACACATGCTACAAATTCACATATGAAAAGTGACTTGAGCACAAAATTCTTCATTAGTTTTTGTCAGTGCAAGTTTTCCCTAATTTTTACAGAAAAAAATTTAGCAAAACATTTTTTAAATTCTCTTCAGAATGACCAGATGTATTGCCTAAATTGCCAGATAAATTCTTGACCGTCTGTCTACCTACTTCTTTTGGGCTACATCACAAACAATACTTAATGCATTTTGAGTCAGCCAAATACAAACAGAAGTCTGGCACACTGATTAGCCATTTGTTTTGAATGGATGGATAATGGGATGGGACACTCAATTTTTTAAGCCATATTTACAGAAGTTACCACAGAAATCAAACCGTAATCACTGATTGTACTGTGGGCAAAGCATTGTGCTAGCCACTGTGGAAGACACAAGATGGAATAGACACAACTCCACGATATCTAACTTAATAATTCTGCTGATTTTTATCTATCGAATTTCTTCTGTTGCTTAAGAAAGCTAGCTTATCAAAAGCAAACTAGATTGCAAAATTACAAAAAGAGATCCAACTATATCTTGGCCGGTGATGAAAACTACCAATATTTCAGTATTAATTTCATTATTGAGAAGTAAACACACAATTTAAATCAGCTGTTTTAAAGTATGTCACTTAGTTGAATCACAGATATAAACATTTCAAAAGCAAATTTCTTCTTCTTTTGGAATCTGTCACCAAATTTTAGATATACCTTTTCAATATTGACTTCCTAGGTGGCAACACAGTGCTTGAAAATACCCTCATAGACCCGTAAACTGTGGTATGCGCAGACAACACAAACTAGACGTATCTGCTTTAACGTATTACCACAAACTTAGTGGCTGAAAACAACATCCATTCATTACCTGTAGGTCGGAAGTCCGACACGGGTCACATGAGGCTAAAAGGAAAGTGTTGGCAGGGCTGCATTCCTTTCTGGAGGTTTTGGGGGAGAATCCATTTTTTCTTGCTTTTTCCTACTTCTGGCACCCCTTCTGCATCTTCAGAGCCAGCACGGTTATCTCTCTCATGCTTTGCGTAGTCATCTCCCTCTGATCACAGTGTGGAAATGTTCTTACTTTTAAGGACTCATGGATTAGGTTGGGTCCACCTGGATAATCCAAGATCCTCTCCCCATCTCAAGATCCCTACCTTTAATCACATCTATAAAATTCCTTTCACCGTGTACATATTCATATGTTCTAGGGATCAGTATGTAGGGTGTAGACATTTTTGAAAGAAGTAGTATTCTACCTACTGTGATAGAGCATTTTTTTTTTTTTTTTTTTTTTTGTGGTACACGGGCCTCTCACTGTTGTGGCCTCTCCCGTTGCGGAGCACAGGCTCCGGACACGCAGGCTCAGCGGCCATGGCTTACGGGCCCAGCCGCTCCATGGCATGTGGGATCTTCCCAGACCGAGGCACGAACCCGTGTCCCCTGCATCGGCAGGCGGACTCTCAACCACTGCGCCACCAGGGAAGCCCTAGAGCATTTTTTTTTTAAACGATGGTATTTTAAATTCTAACTCACACTCAAGGACTTTGACGATTTTAACAAATTGTTATTCATTCATTCAATCACATATTTAGGAGACACTAAGAAAGCAGCTATTATAAGTAATATGCAACTGATACAAACATTAGTCTACTCGCTGGTGCCTCATCTGACCTTTGACTTCTGACCTTTGATTTTTCTACCTCCAGGAACTCTTCCCTCTGCCTGAGGTACCACCTTTTGCCTAACATAAGTTAAAGTTCCTAAATAAATTCATCAAGACTCATTCCAAATACTACATCTGTAAAGCTTTTTTGACAATTCCTGCTGGACAATTCCATCTCATCTCAAATTTATACCTTGCTTTTACAATTTGTTGATATTTTAGCTTGTTTGTAGTTCTATGTATATATTCCTTTCCCTTCTTAGGGATCAAAAGTTCCTTTCAATCACGGAGCATTCGTATTTGAATGCAGGAGGAACCAAGCATGTCCATCAGTATATACTGACTCACTATACGTATATGTGGACACTTTCTTTGTAATAGTGTATTTGCTTACGACTTAAAACTATAGAAGGCATCAAGAAATTTAGTTTTGTTTCAGTTTTACCATATTTCTACTAGAAGAAAAATTGTAAGAAAAAGTGCAAAGTAAATGAATTGCAGGTTAAGGCTCTCATAGCAAGAAAAATCATGGGATTTGCCAATTTATGAAGCCAAAATGAAAAGTTATGGAAAAATTTCCCTGCAGATCTCTTGCTGCTGCCAAAGCCAACAGCCAAAATGAGGTTTATAGTCACTCATATTTTTCAACAATGTGTCTTACATTGCCAATATAGAAATGCCTCCTCTGTGACCTTGAAAATGGCCTCCATCTCTTTATCAGTTTTCCATCTAGTAAAATTAGATTCTTTTCTTTTACAGTAAGTTTTCACCTAAATCTGTAAAATACAATTTTCATTGATGGGAAAAAAATGTGCGTTTTTCTTTTTCATTTTCGAAATCAGGAAACTGAAGCAGGAAAGAGCTAGAGGCTGTATTTGAGACATACTTATAAATAAATTGTATTTTAAGGAGCTTTACGACCACTGATCCACATTCATGGTTATTCTAATGGTTGCTGCTGCTTTGCTTACCTGTTGAAGACTTGTCATGCCATGTGCTCTGTTTTCTTCAATATCATTTTCGGTAGATTATATACTTTTATCCACTTAAGAACACTTGTGTGAGTGTTGATTATAAAATTTTTTGAAATGCGTCTCTATATAACAAAGCATATTTTTAAAAGTTCTGCCTTTAATAAAAAAAAAAAAGAAGCCAGTTAATTGTCTGATTTTGACTTATGTTCTCATTCTTGCTTAATTTAAAATCTCTCTTGTTAAATTTTTGCCAAGGCAACGTAATTTCCTTTTTATAACAGAAGTAAGAATCTAGAAGAAGTATCAGGATACTGGGCTGTAATGGCCATTTAGATCCATATTTGAAGATCAATTTTAGAAGCTCAAAACAAAAAGAAATTAACATGGGGACTTTGGTGTCAGACCTACTGTGGACACAAATCCTACCTCTGCCACTAACACTAGATGCAGATCCTTTAACTCTTTATTCCTCAGTTTCCGGATCTGGAAAATGGGAATAACAAGAATTCTACCTCATAGACATGTGATAAGCAAATGAAATAATATAGGGAAAATGTTCCGATGGCTCCTGACATACAAGGACTAATTAAATCCTAGGTACTACTTCATCCTGGTGATAAAACAATTCCTTTGCAAAAACATTTTCAAATGGCAACTAATTAAAGTGAAAACATGATCTTTACCAAACATGACCTATTTTGCTATTGATTCAATTTATGGATAAGTTTATCGCAAAATTTTCTTTGGATTACTTTTTATTTCAGCCAGGGAGATAATTTTATTCAATACAAAGAAGTAAAATAAGTAACAACATTAACCTGGATTCAGAAAAAACAATATACAAACATCTTGATTTTTTATTATAGAAACAAATACTGATAATAAAACTCCCCAGACCTTCACAAACATTTTAATATCATAATCCAGAATGGATGATATTTTATTAAAACATCACCACCAATAACAAATTTAAGAAGGAAAACCAACTTGCTTTATCAATATGAAGTTGATATGAAGTCTTTGATATGAATATGAAGTCTTTGATCTTTTGGATATCTCTACTATGACTTTTTTAAAAAAAAGTTAATGCAGTGTATTCCCTTTTAAGAGGAAAAAAAATCTTGTTTCTTGATTAAAAAAAAAAAAAAAAAAGAAAGAAAAACCCAACACCAGTTTTTATGTTGTGCCCTATTCAGCTGACACTGTCCTTTTGGAAAGCCAATGACTTGTTAGTATCCCTAGCAGCAGTGTGAACAGATGCGTCCCTGACAGGCGATGGATGGTCAGGGTCCATCTGGCCAGTGCAGCTCCGACAGAAATGATGTATACAGCTTCATCAGTGAATGACTGTCATCAATCGTGGGCCATGGGTAGCGTAAATGACAGCTACGCTGCAGCTGAGACCCCAGGTGTGAGACTGAGGAGGACTGATTTAAGAATGCTGGGTAATCAGGAGTGTATAGGCTCCTGGACTTTAATTTGTATCTTTAACCTCCTGTAAATATCCTGCTATACTGTAGCAGGTATGTGCTTTTTAGTGCCTCATCATGAAATTAGCTTCAAGATGACGGCTGTTCTTTGCTCCCTTTTAACTACTGATGACTTCAGTTCCCTATCTCCATTACCAAATGCATGAAGGCTGCTGTATGGTGTGGCCCACAGTTTAACTATTACCTCATTGATTTTTCATGTATTTCAATTTTCTCTTCTTTAAGTCAGAGTGGCTGTCCTGTTGGAGGGATGTTTGTTTTTCTTTCCAAGATCTCCTTATGGAATCATTTGGAGTCAAAGATGTTTTTGTTTGCCTCTTCTCCTCCCCCATCCTGTCTCCACCCCTCCTCTGGAATGTCTAACTATACCAGTCTGGAGGTGGGCTTTCACATGCAGACAATCCAGAAAGGAACCTTCCTGGTTTGTACAAGATCTTAAAAAGGAAACAGTATTCCACTGCTTACTCACCAACAAAAGGTACCTGATTTTTAAATGTTCTCTCTTTAGTATGCATTAAAGATCATGCATAATTTGCATCTATTAGCATTTTATTATACCACTGGCACTGGGGAAAGGAAAATGAAAACAATTATTGTATCCTCAGAGGACATTTCTTTACTTATAACTATTTTACAGTAAATCATTTTTGTTTATCAGTTTACTGGATACAGCAAATATAGAAACACTGGAGACAGAGAGAGTTCTAAAAGTCTAGGAATTTATAGAGTGGCTCCACATGTTTTCACTGAAAGCTCTTCAAATACTTCTAACTCATTAAAATGAATTATGTCAATTACCACCAGTAGATCTGGAAAACATTTGAATCTGTTGGAAGAGCACTTTTTTTCCCTTCAGTACCACAGAAATTCAGCTCAGCCTGATACAAACAAGTTAATGCAGCTTAAACAGTACCTGGATAAAAAAAGGAGACCACTCTTTAAGAATCCCCTGCTCACAATGGGAATAACGTTGGCTCTCTGATATTCTGACCATGAATTAAGGAGTCAGAGGTTTAAAGAACTCAAGAGACCATCTGGTCCATTCCACTGCCTGTAGGAAGGATATACTGAAAGCACCCCAGATCCAAGAAAGGTTATTTTGTTTTTAATATACTCTGAAGGAAAAGTAGCGCAAGAAACAAGGATGCAAACTCTTCAGGTGTCCCCCCACTTCTTGCCCTCACCAGAGGTTTAAAAAGCATGATATTTCTAACATTCTCCACTGGTCTTAGCAACGCCCAAGGCCTGCATCTCGGTCCAGATAAAAGAGAATCCAGTCATTTTTTTCTTTTATTTCTTATAAAGATGTCTTAAGTATTATTTTAGTGACCAATGCAAAACTCACTGCATCCTATTCTAAGAATTGTAAACAAAAATATATAGTTATGTAAAGTCAGAAGCAGAGAAAATGTCAGAACTAGGCCGCAATGTTTTTGGAGACAGATTTTAAGAATGTGAAAGGCCAAATAGTTTGTGGATTATAAAGTAGCATTAGAATTGCAGAGTCACCACATCAGTTAGCACTCATGATAGTGTTGAGAGATAGGGAAGAGAGATACAGAGACAGAGACAGAGAAAGAAAGAAAGAAGTCTTACAGAGCTAAAAAAAAATTGCTATAGATATTTTCAGACCTGAGAAGCATCTACTACTAAAGATAACATATCAACTAATGCCTGAAGTTTGGAAACAAAACTGAACAAATGAATAGAAGTCTGCTTATACTACTGAACAGAAATCTGAAAATTTGTATTTCAGGATAGCAACAATAAACTTAAATGATTGAAGAGGTCTTTTATATAATTAATGTTGTGGTTCTCAACAGTGATCTGTGGATCCCAAATATGTTTATGGGTTTAGATATCTGCTAAAAATTGATTTCTTACAATAAAAAATGATGATCTTGACACTAAAAGGTCCTGACTTCATGAATTTTCTGTTTGATTTGGCTTAAGATATTGCTTGTTATTTAGACAGCCTATATAATTTCAGGATGATAAATGTAGATTTTAGAGAACATAATTTAATAGACATTTATGGACAATGAAATGCTTGTACCACTATTTGCAACCTAATGTATCCACAATTTGTATACTAAAGATTCTCAGTATACATCTATCAGTAAGAATTAATATTTTCATCTAAGACCCTAAGAGTCATTCACTAGCTCTGGACCAATTTCTCTCTCTGTCTCATCACCAGGTTAGAGAATGACTTTTCATCTGTTGGATACTCTCACACCTACAGGGGAAGAAAAGGTAGCATACTTGGGCATATACTTCTGTTAGGGGGATTCACTGCACTTCCCATGTGCTGTTCTCTAAAAACCGACTTCTGATAAGGATTAAGAACAAACGATAGAATCCTCTAGAAGAAGAATTTAAACATTTTGCTTTCTCAGTTAGTGTTCTATTCTGGGATATCTTCCTCTTTGAATTGTTTTTTTCTTTTGGAATTTCATGAAACTGTTGCTGTATCTCAGAAGTGATTTTGTTTTTATCTCTTTTGAATGGCTTTCCTAATCTACACAGACCTAGTAGGACTTAGTAGGATCAGCCAGGGTTCAGGGAAAAGGAGACATCAAGGTCATACAAGATTGTTTCCAGTTCAGGCAGATGGAGTCTTAGTGACACCATGGTCTACTGTAGGTAAAAAGAATAAGGAACAGTATAAGGATCTGGGGCTAAAGCATCAGCTAGTAATAATGTGTCCATTTGCCTAGGGTCTCATTTGGAAACATGAGGTAGCTAACGAAGGATTTGGGATTTCTCTCAGTATTAATGTTTTATCTCTGTATTTGAAAACAAAGGAGGGACTTCCCTGGCAGTCCAGTGGTTAAGACTCCACTCTTCTACTGCAGGGGGCACGGGTTCCATTCCTTGTTAGGGAACTAAGATCCTGCATGCCACTCGGTGAGGCCAAAAAGAAAAACAAAACCAAAAAACAAACAAAAATAAAAAACAAGGGAGAAACATCCACTTTTCAGAAGGTATTTTGGGATCAAGGAAGAGACTCAGACCCTCCATTGTAATGCTACCAAGTAGGTTCTTGATTTGAGGTACCATAAGGACCACTGAGGACTTTTCCATCTATGCTTAGGTGTATATCTTTAGTTGATTACTTGAAATAATTTATGGAAGTACATTTTTGCTCTTAAGAAGGAGTTGGAAAGAGTCTATAGATCTATTCAAATCAGCATAGACTTGTATGTTAAGTGCTTGAAAGAAATTAGCAGAAGTCTAAAGGTAATATGAAAATATGATCTGTTTGATCACTTCCCTTAAGGGAAAATTCTGGGTAGATTGTGAGGACAGACACTTCTGCATTTAGGCAGGGACATAGGAATCAGCAGCAGACACACCGGAGTTGACTATTGGGAATGTAGTTTGAATCAATTTCCATTGAAGAGAGGCATGCAATTTGAAATTCCTTTAATTCTGTGTTTATAAAAAAAATCATAAAGTAGCCATATGTATTTAGATCACATACAGATCACAGGCAAATTTTTTTTTCTTTTCCTTTACCCTCAAATTTGGGGTGGTTACCACAGAATCAAGCACAATGTAGGAGCCTAATCAATATTAGTTAACTATATGGTCAGGTTATTTTTTTTTTTTTAAATCCAGATTACTGACTTCATTACATTAAAAGTTATGCAAATTTTATGCCATGTAGTTTTTGTTTTTTGTTTCTTTTTTGCGGTACGCGGGCCTCTCACTGTTGTGGCTTCTCCCATTGCGGAGCACAGGCTCCGGACGCGCAGGCTCAGTGGCCATGGCTCACGGGCCCAGTCGCTCCACGGCATGTGGGAATCCTCCTGCACCGGGGCACGAACCTGTGTCCCCTGCATCGGCAGGCGGACTCTCAACCACTGCCCCACCAGGGAAGCCCTGCCATGTAGTTTTGTTTCACTCTGTAAATAGAAAATCTAAGGCTGATTAAGGGCTGACTGCAGAGTGAGCTTACTCACTAGTTCAGAATGGTTGCCTTTGAGTCCCAGTCCAAATGGTGGCCAACCTTAAGAAATGAGCAGAGCTGGCAATTAGGTGGCACTGAGCACAATTCCCCAGAAAATGGCAGCTACAATGCAAGAAGAATGAGGTATGAGATCTTTACATTGTTTGGGATTTAATGATTTTCAAATAATCTCAAAAATGTTTTAATATTATCCAATATCAGAAGAGATTTTTTTTTTTAGATGCTGGACTTTGTTTCTATCTGTTGAACTATTGGATTCATGTCATCCTCCAGTTTCGGAAACTTAAGCAAATGGACCAAGAGAACTGGACACATTTGGCAGTTATTT
This sequence comes from Stenella coeruleoalba, assembly GCF_951394435.1. Taxonomy (NCBI): domain Eukaryota; kingdom Metazoa; phylum Chordata; class Mammalia; order Artiodactyla; family Delphinidae; genus Stenella; species Stenella coeruleoalba. The sequence continues at coordinate 60,655,093 of NC_137151.1, forward strand.
TCCAAGTCCAACACCCTTTAGCCAAGCACCAGTGGAGCCCAACATCATGGCACATTTCCCCACAATATACTCACACTTAACCAGCACCTAGGAGGGAAAAGAGTACGAGGGCTATTGAGCACTGAGAACTTTTCCAATGAATCACAATTATGTGAACATCTGTGCTAACTAAGTTTGTGCTGATCTACTGTGAAAATTTGCAAAGTGCTCAACAGCCCTGAGAATTTCTCATTTATTATCTCAGGTGGGGTGGTTTGCAACTGCATATTAGGTTGTGGTTTGAAGCATGTAAGGACACGCATTCAAGACCTCATCTAGGACCTTTTCATCCTACCTGCAGGGTGCAGCTGTACCTCTTAACAGGCCAGAGTTCTGCTTTGGAATTACTGCCCAGAAAAGTTAAGGACAAACACAAGAACCCTTCATCTGCAAGTGAAATGATTATAGAACACGTAATACATTTACTTACATTTCATGATGAAATATAAGTAAGTACCACAGGATTGATCTTGGGAAGAACCTGATGATCAATGATATTTTTTTGAATATCTATAGGCTCATCATATATTAACAAACTGAAAAAGTATCAAAACTCTAAAGGATGAAAGAGGACTTTACCCCTAAATGTGAATTTTGAACTACCATTAATTTCTCTTCTTAAGAGATAAAGACATAGTGAAACTGGTCTAGATGCCAAAGGACCTATAGGCTACTTTATTTTTAGAGTCAATGATAGATGAGAATAGGAAAATAATTTGTGAATGAAGTCATCAAAATAGCTTGTTAAAGGCTAGATGTAAGCAGTGAAACTGAAATCAGTGAATACGCTGGATACAGGGTCAATTGTCGATTCCACAATAAAGGTTATAAATATGCTGGGGACAGTGGCTTTCTTTGAAAGTATTCTCTGTCTCAAGAAGTATAAACTACTGTGTGGTCACTGAATGTTAATGCAATGTCAAGGATAGACTTTTCTGTGTAGTTCTGTAGACAAATTGATACATATATACCAAATATTCTTTAGTGAAATACGTATTTGTTACTTAGAACAATTAAGCTCAGTAGGAGATGATAAATTTGAGGATATAAATGTAAAGACTAGGGATTATTCTGGCAGTATTAGGTTCGTTTTTTAAGCGATACACTAGACTCTGGAACTTATATCTAAACAGCATCATGTTCTTACCAATAGGATAAATACCCATGGTGTTCAGTGGCTAGTGCAGTTGTCATTGAAGAGGACATTGCTGTGTAAGATAATGGAGGAAATTATGAAAAGGGAAGTGCTGAAGTGACTGAGCAGTCCTGGGATAAGAATATCAGTGGGAGATGCTGGGAGAAGCACTGCTGTTGGGTACCTTGGCTTAATACCAAAGATTCTCCACATAAAAATTAACTTTTTTCCTGCATCTGGATCCATGACACTCATTTCTAGGAGAGGAATGTGTGAGGTTAGCAAGAGTATGACGAAGGGAGAAAAGGGTCATCAGGTTCGAATGCCTAGAGATTAGATTTATTGGGTTTTAATGAGCACCAGGCATAAGCTAAGCACTTGACTCACATTATCTCATTTAATCTTCAGAACGGCATAAAATAGAAATGGGTCTTATCCCATTTTGCAACATAAGGAAAATGAAGCTTAACGAGGTTAACGCATCCAGTTATGTAGAGTCAGACTTGAACCCTTGATCAGCGGATGCCAAAACTCAAGATTTTAGCTACTGCACAATACTGCCTCCCAGTGGCTGGAATTTGGTAAGCATTCAGCCAACATCAGCTGTTGGAATGACATATACCTTAGGGGAAACTGGTCTTAATCCCTCAAGTTTATCTCGGTATCTCAAAGACATGTAGAAAGTGGCCTCACTTATCAGAATTATTGAGATGTTAAGTGTCACTTTTTATATAAAAGTGGCTGGTTCAAGCCAAGCTCCAAGTGTGACTGCAAGCAAACGAATAGGTGAGTGCATTTTGTTTATGAAACAAATACTTTTAGTTAATTCCTACTCAAATATAAAAGTGCTTGCTGTTCGCCTGAAGCATAATCTGTGCAAACAAAATTCCACCAAGAAAAAGATTCTGTAGTATCAGCATTTTAAACCTGTATGAATATTTCCTTCACTTGCCACAAAGCATAACATAAAATAAAATGTAAAAAAAAAAAGACATAAAAACTCAAGGGGAAAAAGAAACATTTTTGTACAAGGCTGTGAGCTATTAGCTCACAGAGTATGTCTTGGAGTGTTAAGGAATTTATTTTAGTTTTAAATTAAAGATGAAATAATACGTGTATAAGGAGGAACAAGATTTGGTTGTGCACAGAAAATCTTAGCCAAGGGCAAAATCCCAAAGTAGGTATTTTTCAAGTACACATCTCCAGCACACACACACACACACACACACACCACATTTGTTCTTCAATGCTCTTTTCTTACTTTTCTCAACTCTTAGTATCCACTCTCCTCAACCTCCAAAGCATTCATTGTTTGGTGCTTCCTCTGGTCCCTTATTCTTTACTTCAAAATCCCACCAGACAGCTTCTTGCAATACAGACTTTTCTTCTCTGTACCCATAATAACATGGCAGTGAAATATTCCCTATTTTTCCCCAAGATATTGTTAGGTTACTGGTTAACAACTCATATGAACATATCCCTTCTCAGGTCTTAATGAACGATAAAAGCTTAATGTGTTATTTTACTTAATCATATTTATCTCACATTATCTTCTAGATAAGTTGCCTCAAGACAAATTAATTCTAAATGATGGGAACTTCAGATCCTGTGGCAGGTTGCTGGGAAAGAAATTTTTGTAAGGCTGTCTTTGCTCCATGTTCCTTGAACTATGCTCCAAAGTTGGATGTTTACTTTACCTGTGTATAGGGCTGACCATAGTGAACAGGTGCATGGAAAGATTATAATCCCTGAAAAGAAAGGTCAGATAATGGCATTAATGCTGCCGGCCCTTACTTCCCATTAAATGATGCCTCAGTATGCAACATGCCACACTTGATGTCTGGTAAATGGATATTAGTGACCCTGAGTCAACAACCTTTGCCTTTTCTAGACATCTGATAGCATTGTAACATTTTAAATTTATAATTGTGTTTACTTTTAAAATGGAGTTTTAAAGTCTTTAAACTGGATAAAGAAACTGAAATAGAGGCACACAAGAGCCTATAAATGCTTGGACTGATACCACATATCACACCAGTTTTAATATAACACAGCAGTTAATGCACTGAGATGGCAGAACCATTAGGATTGTATCACATTAATGCTTAATTCGGGGTCTTTAAGTATCTGTGAATCATCGATACGACTCATTGCCACGTCCTTTACCATCCACCATGTCAAGGCCTTGTCTTTATAATATTAATTGAATCTGGACTATAAGCTTTAAAAGTTTCTGGACAAGCTTCTTCATTTATCACGAAGACCTATTGTGGTAGCTCTAGCCTTTACTTTGTGGAATATGACAGAAGCTACCTTCTTTTTATCCCGACTTCTCTTCCCAACTGTGGCCAGCATTATCATGGTCTCGCCACATTTACATGTATCACAACTGCCAAAGGATAAATTCTTCCATAGTGGGGTATGAATTACTACAGAGGCTTATTATGTTTTCACTGTCTATAACATTTTAAAATGTGGTTTTAAACAACAACAAAAATTTTTAGTATCAAAATTAAAACATCACAAACCAGAAAGGAAAGGATCCTTCTCCTTCATTCACTAAATTACGCAACATAGGTGGCCTTGTTCTCTGTTGGACAATGCATCTGTGAACTCTGTTGTATTCATATTCACAGTGAAGGCTTATATAGCAATTAAAATAAGTGAATCAATTCTACATAGATCAACATGGATAAATGTTGAAAACATAATGATGAGTGAAAAAGCAAGTAGCAGAGTAAAATTTACATTTATGTAAATTAAAAATCATAGAATATTATTTTTGAATAAATACCTATGTAGTAAACATATAAAAACATGGATGTGAAAGTTACAAACCAATTTAAAATAGTGCCCTTTTTACCATGGGAAGGAAGGGAAAATGATAGTGAAAGGGCTTCATGACATCAGGAGAGGATACAAAGGGGGTTTTCAACTGTCTCTGTAACATTTTATTACGAAAAAAAATACTTGATGTAAATAAACTTTTTCTAATGCATTAATATTTGTTAAATCTTAGTGAATATATGAGTGTTTATTATTTTCTATACTTGTATGTGTTTGAAATATTTAATAATAATAGTAATGAAAATGATAAGGGAAACTTCCAGTTCAAAATGGGAACTGGCTAGTAATTCTCAATATTGTCTCTTCCAACTTTGCACTAAAATTCCCAAGGAAGGAAGAGAAAAGATGAAAAGCCACAATTCAAACTAGGGCAAACCAACAAGCTAACTCTAGAATCTGGGAGGAACGGATTCAAGTTAATTATCTCATGGGGCTGGATGGAGAAAAACTTGCCTGGGTTTTGGGTAATAACATGTGTCTGCTTTGCTTCCTGGGGGCAAAAGTTGTATATGTGTAATAGAAGGGGGTGTGGGTGGTTTGAAGTTTCCTCAAAACAAAACCTTTTAAAAATAAAATGAAGCATGCCTCTTGGAATATTTTGGGAAATACAGAAAAGGAGAAAGTAAGAAAGAGGAAGCCATAATTCCACTGTGTAAAACCAGCCAGTCCTGTTTTCAAGCTCAGAGCTACTGTGCCTTCTGACAGTGGAGAAGGAAGGGAGTCATTCAATGACACTGCTTTAATTGATTGTACCAAGAGGTGGTAATATATATATATATATATATATATATATATATATATATTTGAGATAGGACATTTTCTTTTTCCACATGAAATGTTTTTCCTGAATCTCTTTATTGCCTATTCCTTTCTTAACTTTCATTCTCTATAGAAACATTCAGTGTCTGGAGAACAAAAAGGAGAGAAAAAAAGAAGGTTTTTAAATTAAAAAAAAGCTAAAGCATGCCACAGCATTGTTGGGAAGAACTGAAATTACATTTTGATCCTTTAACTTTAAATTGAGTAACTTAATTTGCATAAAGCAACATTGTGAAGATAAATAGAATACAAAAATGAATTTCTGGATTTAGAACTTCTCCTACTTTTATATCGAGGATTTTTGTGTGTGTGTGTGTGATCAGATCGTATATTCCTCAAAAAAAAAATGGTTTTAAAGGAAACTCTGGTCCACCTTTATCTCTAATGGCCCGGTTGGGAGTTGCTATAATAATCCTTTTGCTTTTATGTGGCCATCTGGAGGCCTATTAAAAGGAGTGTCTAGAACAGACTCCCCAAGTGTGCTGAGTTTGTACATTTTCACCAAGTCACCAAAACAGGAGCATTTTTCCGACTGCAGTAAGAAGTGACCCTTTACAGAGAGGGGTTGCGTTGGGGGGCTGGCACGTGGAGAGAGAGAAGAGACACAGAACCAGCAAGAGACACAACTTGACTTTTCACCCTTGCCATTGTGCAAAAGTAGTACGAAGAGTGGTTGATTCTGGTGCATGTGTTTTAAGGGTACAAAGATCTACAGCAAAGTTTCTTTACACCTCTGGGGCTCTGTGATGAGATGGAAGAGGTTAGGGAATGTGGGAATGGGAAACATTGAGAATTTAATGAAGCATCATGTTTCAACTGGATAATATTCCGTTTTGATTTGTGTGGAAAGCAAATATGACATATTGAAATAATATTCCAACTTCCCAGTTTTGTGGCTCAAATAGATACACAGAATATTCTTGCCTTTCTGAAAACTATACCTTTCATCAAAAGTATAATCCAACAGAGTTTAGGAAGTAAGGGTAGGTTGTGAAATGGAATTAGATAAAAGTTGGCATTTGTCTTCAGTAGATTATTAAAATCGCCACAGTAAGAAATCTGCTCATAAAGACAGAACAAGCTAGCAGGGGCTAGATATCATTTGTCCAAAATACAGTCTTTCTCTACACTCATTAACCATCTTGCCCAGTAATGTGGCTGTATCCTATTAAATCTGATACATCAAAAATTAAAAAAAAATTTTAGTTGCTGTCTCAAACTGCACTACAACTCAGATCTAGGACCAAATAAGATGCATTAATTGCTTTACTGCTTCACCGCAAAGCCTCTCTTAAAACGTAATTCCTTAATGAAGTCCGTTAATTTGTTCATGGCAGTACACAAGCTGTTCAAAGTGACATAGAATTGCACTCTGTTTTCTAACCCCTGCAGTTTCTTCTGTTAGTCACTCTGTCTTGTGTTGTTATCCCATGGATAGTAATTATTTTATAGTGGCTGTAATTAGGAGAGAATTAGGCTTGGTAAACAAAACCTGCCTTCTCCTGTTAATAGCTAAGGATAATAAATTTGGCTCTGACATTCACTATATTTGGACAAGGCTTGGCCTACTTCCAGTTTTCCCAATAAGAACTTTATTATATAATTATGCCTTGGAGAGGCTCATATTACAAGGTAATTTTTTTTTTTTTTTGTAAAGACACATATTGCATGGCTTCCAGCCAGTAAATGATATACTGTAATATGTGTCTCCAATAAATGTTTTAAACAAGATCTCTCTAAGCAATATCCTGCTAGAGCTACACACTGCCCTTCAGCATATATTATTTACAGGATTTGTCTGTCGAGTTTTTCAGAATGTAAATTATTTCCTTTTGCTCACATTGTCCAACATTATAAGTTGTGAAAAAAAAAAGCCTAAATTACTTCTATCAGCAAATGACATATTTGCATCTTCAACTTCCTATGTTCTAGCTCCTGAGGGTAGTGTCCATTAGAGGGAACAAAAAAGAGGGTATTTAAGCAATGTTCTATTCTTTTGTAAAGATTAGCTGTTAAGTTATCTTTGCTGGAAACGATTGATTTTCTTTTCCATGTTTAACATAAGTGAAATAAAATTATTGTGTCCCACTGCAAGCCAGATCTCTGATGATTCATTTGCCTTTAGTTGAACCCTTATTGAAAGGGTCATCAAACTTGTATAGATCAACAATAATCCATGACATCACAAAATGCTAGAGTGAAGAGAACAACATTGAAAACAGGTTCAAAAGCAAAATCATAAAAAGAAACCATCTACTTAGGAAAGTCACAATACTAATTTCAGAGCAAGTAAAAAGGTGTTAGGTTTTAAGTAAATGTAAAAAGAGTACATAAGATACTGTTTTCTTAGAAGTTAAATTCAAAATTAGAGCAATTCTTAATTTTTTAATATTAGGCATAAAGAAGTTACAAAGAAGAACAATAATATTTTAAAAGGTACTTTGGATTTTTTTACCCCAGATCCTGAGGTTATATTTAAAACCCAGCGTAAAGTAGAAAACTAAAACAACCCACACATGTAAAATCCATCCTTCCCCCCACCCCCAATTAAATATATCTTAATCATCCGCACACTAGAGGCAAGAATTTTTTACTGGGATTATCTGGATATCTGTCTCTGTTACTTGGCATGTGTATCATGTGTCACGTATGTGTATCACCTGGCATGTGTATCAAGGCTTACAAATCACTCTTAAAGAAGGAGCCACCTAGTTTCTGAGATGGTTATCAGCCTTGACCTTGATTAGGGATTTCCTGTTTAGTTAGTCAGATTTTCAATGGGCCCTGCTTTGGAAGTTCATATGAATTACGCATATGCAAAAAGTCTTCCTTCAAGTGAGGTTCAATTCCCATTCCAGCCTCTCTGTTCCTCTTTCTGGAGAAGACAGTAAGTGGCTGCATTTATTCTTCTGCTGAAGTCTAACCCTCCCTTTCAGCATAGGGTGACCTGAATTGCATCAGATACCTTCTGGAATCAGAAGTTCCATTGCCCTCCATTCGCCCCTTTCTGCCCTGGCATTGACCAAGCATGGAGCCCAGAGCTCTCAGTAATTGTTCTCTACTCATTTTCACAAAGCCTTTCACCTAAAAGAATTAATGAGCATTTATTATATTTCTGTTTGCTAAATAGCACAGAGTTTTGGCATTCAAATGTAATGCTTACTTTAGGAAAAATAATCATAATTCTTGCTCTGTGTCAGTCAGGTTAGACCATCAAACATGTATATTCTAAACTGATATGATTGTTGGGGAAATTTTTGGTAATTCGGTTTAATTTAGCATTTATTGAGTGTCTACTACATTCACGGAAGTGTCATGAAAACCAGGAAAATTTTAACGTAGGGAAGGGTTTTTTTAATTAGCTTAAGCAACTCAAAGCACTTAATGAAAAGATCTTGTTTATCCTCAGGAAATCCCAGAAGGAGGCAGAGGTAAGTCCTGTCTCTGGGACTGGCAGTGACTGTTATTGCTGCTGCTGCTTCTTTTCTTCTTTGCTCTTCAGAAGAAACAAAGGCACAGTAAGATAAAGTTGCATGCTTAAAACAATGCAGTAAATCAGTGGTGAAAGATTGTCCAAGACCAGTGATTCAGAAGCCAGTCCTCTATGTGCTGCTCCTGTCCTGTTCTGCACTTTTCCAGTCATACTGGAATTATGCTGATATAGTCTTTAATTAGAAAAAAATATTGATTTTACTATTGCTGATCAGTAGGTAGTAAATCTTTATTCCTTATAATAACAGTAATCACAAAAATAGGGCAAGAGAATGGGAAAGTATTGCAGGTTTGCATGTACCATGATACTTTTTCCTTGTGACAAAAAACCTGCATGGAACTAACATCATTAAATGACAGGTTTCACATTTTTAGTAAAAAAGGAAGTTATGTTTCAGGTTTTGGTCTCTTTTTAAATAACAGGAACTGCTTTATTAAGATGCAAAAAATACCATTACCATACTTCCTAAGTGGCTGAAATAATCATTTTGATGAGTCTGCAGATATACTGTCAGAGAGAGACACTGGATTTTGAAGGCACATGCTGGCACTAACATTAAAGACCTTTTGTCTCTATAATGAATTTGAAAAAAACAAAAATAATGACTCAAAAAATGACAGAATCATAAACACTAGAGTTGAGAAAGACCTATTAAGTCATCTCATTTAGCCCCCTCTCCCCTCTCACACGGCTCTCTAGAGGACATTTGGCCATTAAAAATTAACATCATTCTAGAATTGTGTCTTCACTTCTGAGGAGACACTTTCGCTGTATCACTTTGAAGAGAGCAAGCTTAAACCTTGACTCGCTACCTGGCCCCGGTCTTAGCCCTATACACAACATACCAGCTAGGTGAAGATCTTTTCTTTTCTCCCTTCTATGACCTATTGTGTCCTTGAAATTTTCTGCTTAAAAAAGTCCCTTCTAACTTCAAAGTGTATGACAGTCCTATGGAGTTGGGTCATGATTTGGCCACTCTATTAAGTTGTTTTAATCCATTCTCATAAATCAATCCCTTCAGCTCCTTCATCATGGTGGTGGCTGTTTTGTGACATCCTCCCATTTTTTGACGTGATTCTCATACTGGAATCTCTCAGCCCCAAGCAGGATTCTAGGTGAGGACTGTGTCTTGGCAAGCTCAAAGTAATCGTAACAGTCCATAATTTTGCAGGTATTAGTACACTGCGGAGGAGAGGGCAAAAGCTCCTGAACTGAAAGAAGGAAAAAACACCCCATCCATAGTATTTTGCTGATCCTTTATCCTATACAGTGCATTCACTACAGAAAGCATCCCCATCCTACATTATGTACTATAATATATGGTCTGGCTGGAAAAGACAAAAAGTCAGTTTGTATCAGAGCAGTTAACTTGGTTTCCACAATTCCTCCCCTGCTGCTCTCCTAGTCCCACTTCAGCTGTATTTCACTCCATTAACTTCAGCAATGGGTATTTGCTCTCAATAAATGTGTGTGGGTGTGTATGTGTGTTTGTATTTGAAAGGAGTTTATGCAGACTACTCCATATAGCTCCAAAAGTGACTGTACAATTAAAGAAACTATTTCCCTGCTGTTGATGGTTATTTCTTAAAACATCATCTGTCAGCCTAGCTACTGAGATTGATGTTCTGAATATATTTTTCTTTTTAAACCCGATGGAAATATCTTCTTCATGTCTTCTTTACTCTTATCCTCGATCTTTCTTGCAGTCTGATTGTGAGATTAATTCCCAGAGGGCTATCAACATCCACTATGGATGTTAAAGAAACGGGTTCAGGTTCAGGTCTTGTAAGGTTCTGAACTCTCTGCAGACTCTTCCAAGCACTTTGAACTGAAGTTTTGAATTTTTCTATTAGTTAGTGGAAATGGTAAAATAAGCTCAAACACAGTGACTTCCAACTGTGGTGAGTTTAGCACAAATCTGATCTGCTCAGATGGGGCAAAGGACAATTTGGGGTTTACCTGGGAAGGTTACTATAGTCACAGCATGTTTTAGTATTTGCTGGAAAAAATAGTATTTTGGACCCAGTCTTAACGTTAATAAACTGACATGTAAATTGGATCGAGTCTCTTTTATACTGACAGATATATGCCATATGATGGAGTTTCAAAAATTTGCTTGAGAATATCTATGTTCATTACTCAGAAGCTTATTAAATACAGAAAGACCAGTATCTTTGTCAGTGAAATTTTGGGTAAATATTGAGAATGCCAGCATAATTTCTTAAGCTGGCATTTATACAGAAGGCCAGACATAGGTTTTATAAAATGTTTCTGAAATAGTATCCTGAAGTGCTCAATAGGAAAAGATGAGCTGTGTATTGATGTCCAAGCTTAAGAATTTGGGGAGACATCCCTTTGATCAGAAAATGCATCTCCTCTATTCAGCAGTTCCTAAGGTGTATTTTATAGGGAAAAGGACCTTGTATACATACCTTAAAATGAGGTTTATACTACAAATATATCCAGCAACATTTTAGTTACCCTAAACTCTAACTGATTGATCATTTATAATGTACAGGTTTTAATGAGGAAGGGTAAAGACCCATAAGAGGTGTGATTAAGGTAGAAAGGAGAGACCTGACATTCTGAGAACAAACAACATTTTTCTTAATTGCAGCTTCTTCGGATCAAGAATTAGGTGACCTTGTGAAAAAAAAAATCACTTACACTCCTTCAATGTCAGTTTCTTTATCTGTTAAAATGTGAGATTAGATATGATCTGTGCAGTAGCCTTTTATTTTTTCCTCAATATGAAAAATATACCTCTTTTATCAGGTAGCCGTATCTGCGCCTTTGGATTACAGGATAAGAATCTAACCTCACTAGCCTAATGTGAGTCTCTATCTGGAGAAGCTCAGCTTAAACAGAAACATACAAAAGCAGGAGAAAATCAGCACTGTCACCAGAAGGGGGCACCCAGAGAGAAGGTCCACAGCTGAGGTCTCTACCCCATTTTCCATCTTCCTGGAACTTTGTGGTTCAGCAACTCTTTCAATGTTGTAAGCTGTCTCATTAGAGTTCCAATAACCTCCCTTTCTGCTCTTTTAACTGAAACCCAATGAGAGTCTATTTCTTTTTCTTTTTTTTTTTTTAAATTGGAGTATAATTGCTTTACAATGTTGTGTTAGTTTCTGCTGTACAATGAAGTGAATCAGCTACATGTATACATATATCTCCTCCCTCTTGGACCTCCCTCCCATCCCATTCCCCCATCCCATGCATCTAGGTCATCACAGAGCACCGAGCTGAGCTCCTTGTGCTTTATGGCAGGTTCCCACTAGCTATCTATTTTACACATGGTAGTGTATATATGTCAATCCAATCTCCCAATTCGTCCCAACCTCCCCTTCCATCTGTGTGTCCACATGTCCATTCTCTACGTCTGTGTCTCTGTTTCTGCCCTGGAAGTAGGTTCATCTGTACCATTTTTCTAGATTCCACATATATGCATTAATATACGATATTTGTTTTTCTCTTTCTCACTTACTTCACTCTGTATGACAGACTCTAGGTACATCCACATCTCTACAAATGGCCCAGTTGCATTCCCTTTTATGGTTGAGTACTACTCCATTGTGTATATGTGTCACGCTTCTGATGCCTCCAACCAAAGGACGTTAATTGACACAATCATTTTCCTGCAAAATATCTTGTCTGATGCAATGAGAGTGACCTTTCCCCTATCCTAGTGGTTCCTCACTTTGGCTGCATCAGAGACTTACATGGGGAAAGAGGTGGCAGAAGCAAACAATATTAGGTTCAAATCCCAGTTATGATGAGTCAAGCCACTTCTTCTGTCCGAATTTTAGTTTTTTCATTTGTTAAACAGGGACCCTAATATTCACCTTGAAGTGTCAACAGGATAGTTCACTGAGGATAGCAACTCCGTATTAGGCACCTTTGTTCACCTTCTAACTCAGAGCCTAACTCACAGTAGGCTAGTTTCAAAGAATGGGGTTGGTAAAGAGTCAGACCTGAGTTTCAGTTTCAGGTCTACTTTTTCTATCTCTATGACCCTCAGCAAGTTTTTAAAAACTCCCCAATCTGCAGTTTCCACATGTTTTAAAGTGGTGATAATAGCCACTTCTTTTTAGTGTTGCTGTGAATATTAAACTAAATATAAACATGTAGAAACTGATATTCTTACAATCAATGCCTACAAATGTTTGTTGAAACAACTGAAAACTGGACTTCAAGAATCTATCTCAGCAAATATTTACGAAGTATTTTAATGTGTCAGAACTGTTCTAAACACAGTTTATTTCCTTTTCATTGGAAAGATTGTCTCCAATGATATCCCCCCATCCTGTATAGAGAGAGTATTGATTATAAACTTCAAAAGGCCATGTGCACACTCCATATACATCCCCAAATACCTGCCATTCTGGCTTTCTGTCCGTTAAGCAACTTAAACTCAGTCCTGGCTCTGGGCCTGAGTGCTTACTGATCCCTCTGTCATAAGCTTTTCCTCCAGCTTGTCAAATAACCAGCTTCTTTTCCTTATTCAGATCCGGCTTAAATGTCATCTTCTGGATGATCAGTCTTTCCCTTTCACACTCAATTACTTTATTTCTTCCATAGCACTTATCCCTATATGAAATCATCTTTGATAATATGTCTATATATAAATATATAAGAATATAAATAAGAATTTATATAGAAAGAGACTGTGCCCTTCCACCAAATTATACTCTCCATGGAGACAAGGATTATATTTTCCTTGCCCTAAACAGGTGTCATCATATAATAGTTGCTCAATAAAATTTTTAAATGAATGAATTAATAACTGATGAATATATTTTTTGAGAATGCTTAGTACTTGGCAACTTAACAATAGCTCTGGGGCTATGAAATACAGATCCTTAAACCATAGTCTTTAAATTTCTCTCAGAAAAAAACCAGCATAGATGACTCTTTTTTATGTGATGGTATCTGAGCAGAACCCAGTAGAAAACACAGGGAACAGACCAGCCCTTGAAGAAAACAAATATAAAGAGTGTGCTGATTAGTTACATCTGCTCTGGTGCTTGCAGGCACAGCAGAAGGTGAGTCTGCTGACGGTTTGAGAAGAAAATGTAGGGTCCCCGGCTTAATAAAAAGCAATCTTCATCCTCTCTACAATCCCCATGGGGTTCATTCACTTGGAAGAGTGACATCAGTGCATTCAATTGAAACTACCAGATTCGGTGAAACAAGCACTAGACACAAGTGGCAACCACATGTTTCTCCTTAGTGATGGTCCTGGCTGGTGACCAATTCCAGAAAAGCATTATGCAGGCTGGGAATTTGAAAGGCCAGAGGAGCAGCTATCTTTTTTTTTATGTTTTTCATAACAAATAATAGAACATTGTGAAGAAACACAAGGGAGAAGGATGCCAAGCAGGGCCGCTGCAAATAAAACCAAGAATTCCCGAAGATACTGAGGTTAACAAAGGAAAAATGCAGCCGTCGTGAATGCGGTTTGTGTCTAAATCCTCCACCCAGTACATAAGGGGATGCCTTCACTTAGCTACTGCTGTCCCTGAACAGAGGTGAGAGGGATGCTGGTAATAACAAAGACAGTCCCCAATGATGGCAAGTCTAATTACAGGAGGAAAAAAAAGTGCAGGGAAAGAAAGAGTTTGGTTTTCCCAAGACGTCACTTTATTACCAGCCTGACACGGCAACTTTAAGGGTCATTTCTTTACGGTCACTAAAATACCAAAACAGTCGGAAAAAACAGCAGAGGCCACAGCCAAAGCCCCTGATGCTTCATTTCTGAAAACATTTTCCCACAATGGCAGCTTTTAAAAATTGTTTTCCCTCTTTTATTTAAAGAACCAATTTTGTTCCTCTGGATATCTGTAAATAGTCAACAGGATAAAAAGAAGAGGGAGGGCGGGAGGAGAAAGGTGAAGAAGTGAACACACACAGACACACGCAGAAAGAGAGAGAGAGGAAGAATGAGAATGAATAATCCAGAGGTTTAAAGCATTAAGAAAAGTATAATACTATTCTTTGGAAAAATTTTCTAGAAATTAGCAAAATATCTTACCATGTACATTAAATTCGATTTTTCTTGAATGAGTAATAATCTTTTAAAATGTCTATTCTCAGTCATTAAATATGCTAAAAAGAGAATGATAATGAATGTTATAAATCTAGAGAAAGTTCTTTTAAAATATTGCTATTATTCCCACAGCATATTCTAGTAAAGAATATCGATTATAGTTAAACAGTTATAAATGAACACAATCTCATTTTTCTGGCTATGAGCCTGTTAATTCAGACAGGACTTAACCTCAAGGAGTCTGAACTCATAAGGATTTACCGTGTACATAGTGAAATGTTTAGAAAGAGGAGGGAAACCATAGGTGAGGCACATGTATTTGGAACTACAAACATCCTCAGAGAGTAGGTATCCGCCACAGAGTTGCTTGTAAAGCAAATTTCTGCATATGAAATCTTGCAATTCCATCCCTTCCTTTATAAAATCTGACATGCCTCCACTGAGAAAACCTGGAATCACAGAGCTTCAAAATCACATTAAATGGTACTGCAAACCTTTATTAGTTATACATAGAATAGCAAAGTGATTTTTTCCTCATATAATAACAATTATCAGCACTAAGTTACATGATATAATGCATATTTTGACTGTCAGTTCCTGAACCCATGTTTTTTGTTTATTTGTTTTTGTTTTTCCTCCATGCCCAAATGGTACCACAAAATGTGGGCATGAAGTGAAAATCTTTAGACCTTCTGTTGTAACAGGCATATCATTTCACTGCCTCAGGCAACTGTGGAGAATGGAACTGCTATCAGGAAATTTTCCCCTCTCCAAGTATGTTGATGAAGTAGGATCTTAGATTTGCTTTCTTCTCTCTCTTATGCTGATATTTCATTTTACTTCTATAAAATTAGACAATTCATTCCTACTCTCAAGGTCCTATATGTAAAGAGCATAGATTTCAGTTTGCAGATCTTTAGAATATGTCTATATTATAAAGCTGATCCCTAACTAATCTCCCTACTTTCATCCTTCCCTCCTCCTTCCATTATTCTGTGCAGTGAAGCTAGAGTATTCTTTTAAACAAGGAAATGAGATAATGTTACTAGGACATTAGAAAAAAATCTTCCAGTGAGTTCGCACTGTACCCAGAATAAATCCAAAGTTATTGCCATGGCCAACAAGACCCCGACTGATCTGCCCCCGCATATTGCCCCAGCCTCTATCTCCACCACCCACCACTCTTACTGAACTTCCATCAAGTTCCTTTCCTCCTCTAGGCTGGAGCTCTTACTTCTGCCTGGAATGACTTTTGACCTCCCTTTCCTTTGAGTCTCACTTCAAATGTCATCTCCTCAGAGAGCCTTTCCCTGGTTAAACTTCTAAAGTGCTTTCTTCAGTTACTGTGTCCTCCCCTAGTTATTTCCTCCAACTGCACTCTTCACAGTCAGTACTTTTGTTGGTTAGTCATGTGTTTGCTTTGTATTTTCTGCCTGCCCTAGCCTACCACTAGAATAAAGCTCCAGGAGAGGAAAAATCTTGTCTGTTCTGTTGACTTCTGTATCTTCAGAACCTAGTACAGTGCTTAATATACAATAGATGCTCAATGAGTAAATGAATGAATTCAGTGTTGATGAGAGTTCTGTCGTGTCTTTATGAAATCATTGAACTTCCAAAGAGGTAGACTGTTACAAGGTAAGACTTCCTGAATCCTGATCAGATAGATCCTATAGATAGAGAGATATGAAAGGGAATTTTTAATTTTGACTGAAATGATTTAAACTAAATTCTTTGCCTAACGTATGGAAGCTTTTTTCTGTGCTTGAATTCTTTTGTTACAGAGCTATGTATATCTGTGGTTTTTTAAATGGCCATACTCTTGACTCCAAAAGCTCAAGGAACTCATAGAACTGGTGATAGAGCTAATTTTATACTTATCACTAATCATTAACGGTACTGAACCATTGATGATTACCACTTATCAGTTTGTAAACCAAGCCTTTGCAGAAAGCATCACCATGATGCTAATAACAAAAATTCCAATGTTATTCAGATACTTCTGGCACCAGCTTTTTATTGAGTGAGAATTTAGGGATAAAAGGGATAGAACCAATAATGAATAAATTGAAATTTAAAAAATAATAAATGTTTTCATTGGATATATTAAGGTTTTGATGAATTTATTTATGCCTTAGGGGAATGTTTGAGTAATTGGAATGCATGTTACCCGAATGAGATGACTCATTCTGAGCGCCAAATAGCTTCACAATGGGGGGCTGGTTACCAGAAAGACTTAACTACCTTTTTGTCCTACATGATTCTTCTTTTGGTTGGTCCTCTGGATCTACATCCTTTATAATAAAACTAATCTTAACTATAGCACTTTCTTGAATTCTGTGAGCTGTTCTAGTGAGTTAGTAACTGGCGGGGGTTATGAAAAACCTCAAATTTTTAAGCCAGTCAGTCAGAAGTGCAGGTGGCCTGGATTGTCTGGGGCCCCCCAAAGTGAAGCTGGTGTCAGAACATGGGGCAGTCCTGTGGAGAACCGAGCCTTAACTTGTGAAATCTGATGCTAACTCTAGTGTCAGGATTGTAGTGTAGTACACCCAAATGAGGGTGAACAGAATAGTTAACTATTTCCTTAATATCCTAAAATGAATCCAACTTTCCCAATCTCTTCATTCTTTATAACTGCAAGAAGTTTAGTGCCCTCTCCAGTTAATTCTGATGGCTCCTGCAGAGGGACTCGTGGTTGTTCAACTTGAACTCATGTTCCTTGATCAATTTTTATTCCTTTGTCCACTCAACAACTTCAACTGAGGACTTAGTAAGGACTAGACACTGTGCTGGATCCTGGGTATTAGGGTGTATCAGCGCATAAGACAGAAATGGTCCTTGTTTTAATGGAGTTCGCAGCCTATTGGCATAGACCAAGATACTCCAACAAACAGACGACCATGTGAGTGATTATAAATTGTGTCCCTTTATCCTTCCTTATGCCTTTCCCTTTCCTCAACAATTCACTCCAAGCAATAGTTACAGCTCATTCTCTTTTATTTTCCGAGTTGCCACTAACAAAGTACGTCTGTGTCTTACAGACTTTTTTATTGGTTTGGGGATTAATGCGGGGAAAATACTGCATAGAGTTAGAAACAATTTAACCTAACTGTCAGACATCATTTTTCTAAAATTCCTAATCCATCACAGCTACAGGAAGTCCATTTTGGGCGATTTTCCTCAAATCCCTGCCAGGCCACCAAGTTGCTGCGCCTGCTTTCTCCTTTCAGGGAGGCCTCTCTCTCTCCTCATTTAACTTAAAAATCCCTGCTAGTCTATTCTGAAGAGCTCCCTTATGGCTCAGTGTCTTACTTTTCTTTCTGCTCAAAGAACGTGGATACCTGCTCATGACCAGCAGGTTCATTAAAATATGTCCCTACATAAAATAGCATGCTTCTTTTTATTACATCCCAGGCCCTGCCACCACCAAATGCAAAAATGTCTTCACGGTAAAACATAACGTCATAGTACCAGTAATGTACTACAAATATTAATGCTAAAGGCTTTCTTTTCTTAAACACTTTTCCTTTTCTATTGCATTATTCTCTTTCCTTTTGTCCAGTTTGAGTATCTAAGATTGCTCAGAGTATGTTTAGGTTAATGTTTAGTTTACATATTTATTACTACAATTGTAAGTAATCATATGGGCAAGTATTATGGATTTTATTTATCCTGTTTTTCCCTTTATTAATATAGGTTATTTAAATATTTATATCTATTTATATCTGTCTCTATCTATCTTTATATTATGAGAATATGTGTGTCTGTGTGTGTGTATATATGTATACATACATAATTATATATAATTATATTATACTATCAAAATTTGATATTAGCAAAGTGCCATTATGCTATAGAAAGACTGATGTTGAAAAAGCAAGAAGAAAAGGTCTGTAAGCATAGCTTCATTTCATTTTTTTCTTCAGTTAGGCATTGGTTATTTCTGTATGCAAAATCATTTAAACCATATTTTTTTCTTAAAATGACCAGTCAAATAAATGATTTGAATATTTATTTTATTTGCAGAAATAAACTGTTACGTCCCTTACTTGACTAATTAATTTTGTGTAATGTAGTCCTAGGTATTGCCTTAATATTCCTTCTACCAAGCACACTTCCTATTGATGTGACGTCAAAGGACTTTGCAGTGTGGACAGACCCATAAATCTACCTAGTTTCATACTGAGATGAAGATCTCCAAACTCAAATTCGGTACAGGTCATAAGCAGTGCAATGAATCACATTCTCCAAAGGCATTTGACCTGACTTCAAATTATTTCCATGTTTTGTAGATGCAACAGACTATATAAGGAAACTTTGTCCCTTTTGCCTATAATCCTTGGGAGATGCTGTGTGGACATCCTGAGTGTATGTAGCATGTACGTAATACTGGATCCCAACTTGGGTATCATTTCCTGGACTACAATGAATCCACTTTTATCTGACTACATTCAGCCTGCAAGAAGTATTTTTAAAGTGCCTACTATATGCCAGGCACCTCAACAGGAGACCTGAGAGGAGAAAACATCATTGCCTCTTTGGTAGCCAGTTGAAAACAACAAAAACAGAGACAAACACTCATATTTAGAGATTCTCTTCTCTTTTGTTGGAAATGGCTCATTGCAGTTCCTCCTCAGTGTAATATTCTAACACAGTTGGTTGCCAGACCCTGCTTAGCTATTATCATACAGAGCAAATAATTTTTAGAGCTATGAGTTTCCTGTTTTTAAAGAAAACACAGAGCATATAGGAGGAGAGGAACAGATCTGGCATTAGTTAAGGCTTTAATGCCAAAAAATGAAATACTAAAGTAGACCAAAATAAACCACTATAAAATCTGCCTGTCAAAATAGGAGTTATGTCTGTGCTCTGTAGATGTAGAATTAGCCTTTGAATGTTTTCTCCTACATAGACCACCCCAAAATTTGCTAACAGCTGTGGAGACGGTGCAGAATGAATGTGATTTTGGAGTCATCAAATCTTTCCAGAAGAATTTTGATTTATTAAGGTTAAATTATAGCTATATCTGATTTTCTTGTTAATGTACAAATGGGGACAAGATGTCATTTTCCCACCATTCTCTTTCCATTTAAGTACATTAAATGCACTTTAAGGCAGAGAATCTCTAAGTGAGAGAGCAAGCTTTTCTGACTTTGGTATGTAATTGTTTACAATCAGTTAAAAGAAAGTACAAAATGGATGGTGAAAAAAATTACTCTACTATTTCATTTCCATAAAATCAATTCTTATTTATTTCCAAATAAACCAATTAATGGGAGATAGGAGATTTAGAAAAGGAAATAGTTGATTTGGGCAGCTTTTCTGAAGGCACCTGAAGATGAAGGAGAAATCCCATCCTGCTTTGGTTCCATACTCTGAGGTGAATGCCCCCTGACATGTTTTCAACTTAAACACAACGTGAAAAAGGATTGTGACTAAGGATAATTGGGTTCTAATTCTGTCTGAGCCATTAGCTAGCTGGGTCACCTTCAGTAAGTTCTTTTCTTCACTGTTCTCATTTTGACTTTTTTTCCCACTTTTCTCACTTTGACTATATCTTTGTTATTGAAGTATAATTGACATACAATGTTATATTAGTTTCAGGTGTACAACGCAGTGGTTAGACATTTATGTACAAGATGATCACTATGGTGAGTCTAGTTACCATCTATCACCATTGAATTTATTACAGTATTATTGACTATATTCCCTATTTTGTATATTACATCACCATGACTTATTTATTTTATAACTGGAAGTTTTGTGCCTCTAATTCCCTTCACCTATTTCATCCGTCACCCCCAACCCTCTCCTCTCTGGCAACCACCCATTTGTTCTCTGTATCTATGAATCTGTTTTGTTTTATTTTTTCATTTGTTTTGTTATTTAGATTCCACATATAAATGAAATCATATGGTATTTGTCTTTCTCTGTCTGACTTATTTCACTTAGCGTAATACTTTCTAGGTCCAACCATGTTATCACAGATTGCAAGATTTTGTTCCTTTTTATAGCTGAGTAATATTCCATTGTATATATGTACCCCATCTTCTTTATCCATTTGTCTATTGATAGACACTTTGGTTGCTTCCATATCTTGGCTATTGTGAATAGTGATGCAATGAACAGATGGGTGCATAATCTTTTCAAATTAATATTTTCATTTTCTTTGTGTAAATACTCAGAAGTGGGATTGTTGGATCATACAGCAGTGCTACTTTTAATTTTTGGAGAAATCTTCATACTCTTTTCCATAGTGGCTGCACCAGTTTACATTCCCACCAACAGTGCATGGGGGGTTGCTTTTTCCCCAAATTCTTGCCAACACTTGTTATTTTCTGTGTTTGATAATAGCCCTTCTGACAGGTGTGAGGTAATATCTCATTTTGGTTTTGATGTGCATTTCCCTGATGATTAGTGATGTTGAGCACCTTTTCATGTATCTGTTGGTCATCTGTGTTCTTCGGAAAAATGTCTATTTAGGTCCTCTGCCCATTTTTAAATCAGATATTTAATTTTTTTGAGTAAGTTCTTACACATGTCTGGGCTTCAGATATTATTTGAAAATAAAGGGGTTCAGTACATTGTTTTCAGTTGTGGTCCAGGGGGGTCCAAGGAATATTTTCATGAAGGTTGTAGAGCTTGGGCTAGCAGGCAGGGTTCCCCCAATCCTGTCTCAACGAAAGCAGCCCTGCTTCTCTCAGAATCATTTATCTTTCTTCCAAATAAGATTTTGCTTGGCAAGAACTTTGACACTAAAATCAATTAGAATATCTTTCTCCCCTTAAAGTTTATGGCCCTTTCTTTATGGTCACTAGATCCTTTAGCCACTTTGAGCTACCAGTTCCCAAGCAATTCATCTTCCTCCTTTTTGTAAAGGACTAGAGCAGGGTAAAATTAAACTGAGTAGGTGAGTTTCCCTTAAGATGTGATCCAGATTTCACTTGTGCAGGAAGTCATGAAAGTTGTCCAACTCTTGGAAAAGAATTGTTAAATGCAGTAAGATAGCTTTAGAGATTTTATAGTGGCTTATTTTAGAATACATTAGTAATTCATTTTTGGCATGTCAGCTCCCACTAATGTCAAGTTGTGCTCTGGGACTTTTGCAAAATAGATCACACTTATGCATATTTTCCAGCTCTCATAGCGATACAGAACATTTGTGCAGGCTTTTGTCCAGTCTACACACAGTTGAAAAGATATTTTTTGCTGCTTTAAGTACTATTAACTATCTCTCCATTGCCAAATCTAGGGCCAATTTTCAGCTCCATCTTCTTCCAGTTTTCTAAGACATGTCAATGATGGCTCTCGTTTACTGATATAACTCGTTTCACCCCATTATTGGTTCCTGATCTTCTTCATTTCTCATGACTGCTTCTTTTACTTTCAGTATGAATATTAATTGATGCTTTGAGTTACTTCCTCTTGCTATGCTTTGATCACAGATCTATGCTTAACCTGTGTTCCCCCGTCTCCTTATTAATTCATTGCAGAACTTCATGTCCATGTAGGTGATGCCCACATCTACACCCTAGCCCTGTGTTCTTACTTAGGCTCTAAATGCCTATTTCTTTTTAGCTCCATGATATCTTCAATACATGTTACACCAACACCTCAAATTCATCTGCTCCAGCTAAATTCAGCTTTCCCTACTCCCCAGCCCAATACTGGTTCTTTTTCTCTGACTTAATCTATTAAAATCTATCACTGGTACCATAGGTTTTCTATGCCCTTTGTTCCTAGAAAAGCAGTTTTTAGATGTTTTTCCGCCAAAGCTATTACATATCTTCTTCAAATCTACTAGAATAAACTAACAAATATGCTAGAGCAACAGTTCCAGTGGAAGCAATGGTTGGAGGCTCCTTATTGGCTAACATTTTCCCTCCTTCACTCTCCTGCATATCCTTGGTATTGGAGGAAAGTTTGGAACCTGCTGCCTTAAAATTCATAGTTGACTGTTGTTTCCTTTACTTTCTTTTTCTACTTTGTCACTAAGCTTCATTTTTTCTCATTATAACCTCTGGAGGTTTTCTTTTTAAATCACATTCTCCATCCTTACCCTGTTAGCCTTCACTGGTAGCTCTTTTCTCTAGATTCCTGTTGCACTTCATTTATGCTATGGGGCTTATAACCTACTTGTTTTCAAATTAGATTCTGAATAAATTAGTTTTGTCTCCAAGACAGTAAGTATTTTAAGGGATTCTCTTTCCAGGCACCCATCATCCATCCGTCCATCCATCCATCCATCCATCCATCCTTTATCTAGAGTATTTATTGAGTCTACCACATGTCAGGCACAGTGTTAATTTAAGCATTACACAGAACTACAGTTGATTCTTGAACAATGCAGGGGGAAAGGAGCATTGACCCTCTATGCAGTCAAAAAGGCATGTATAACTTACAGTCTGCCTTCTGTTTCCACGGTTCCTCCCGTATCCCAGGTTCTGCAACCATGGATTCAACCAGCCTTCAACTAACCGCAGATGGCGCAGCACTGTAATATTTACTATCGAAAACTAATCTGCCTATAAGTGGACCTGAACAGTATAAACACATGTTGTTCAACAGACAGTCAACTTATAACTGTAGTTAAGGCAAATAAGGTTTCTGCCTCCATGATGACACTTTGGGCTCCCCAACTGTTACAAACCTTGTATTTGGGACATAGAAAATGTACATTTAACACTTGCTAATGAATTGAACAGAAACTGATTAAATATCTGTCTTTCTGTTTTACGAAAATGAGGGTTTTAATTTTCTTTCTACGCACCTCTCTATTAGGGCTAGTTGAACATAAGGCAGTGGTTCTCGACAGTGGGTGATTTTGCTCTCGTTCCCTCCCCCCTCCCCTGGGACATCTGGCACTGTCTGGAGACATTTTTGTTACAACTGGAGCGGTGGTAGTGAGTGCTACTGGCATCTAGTGGGTAGAGCCCAGGGATGCTGCTTAACAACCTACCAGCACAGGACAGCCCCCGACATCTCCTCCCTCTTGCGTCTCCCTCCCACCCTCCCTATCCCATCCCTCTAGGTGGTCACAAAGCACCGAGCTGATCTCCCTCTGCTATGTGGCTGCTTCCATTTTACATTTGGTAGTGTATGTATGTCCATGGTACTCTCTCACTTCGTCCCAGCTTACCCTTCCCCCTCCCCGTGTCCTCAAGTCCATTCTCTACGTCTGTGTGTTTATTCCTGTCCTGCCCCTAGGTTCTTCAGAACCATTTCTTTTTTTAAATTCCATATATATGTGTTAGCATACGGTATTTGTTTTTCTTTCTGATTTACTTCACTCTGTATGACAGACTCTAGATCCATCCACCTCGCTACAAATAACTCAATTTCGTTTCTTTTTATGGCTGAGTAATAGTCCATTGTATATATGTGCCACATCTTCTTTATCCATTCATCTGTTGATGGACACTTAGGTTGCTTCCATGTCCTGCCTATTGTAAATAGAGCTGCAATGAACATTGTGGTACATGACTCTTTTTGAATTACGGTTTTCTTAGGGTATAGGCCCAGTAGTGGGATTGCTGAGTCATATGGTAGTTCTATTTGTAGTTTTTTAAGGAACCTCCATACTGTTCTCCATAGTGGCTGTATCAATTTACATTCCCACCAACAGTGCAAGAGGGTTCCTTTTTCTCCACACCCTCTCCAGAATTTATTGTTTGTAGATTTTTTGATGATGGCCATTCTGACTGGTGTGAGGTGATACCTCATTGTAGTTTTGATTTGCATTTCTCTAATGATTATTGATGTTGAGCATCCTTTCATGTGTTTGTTGGCAATCTGTATATCTTCTTTAGAGAAATGTCTGTTTAGGTCTTCTGCCCATTTTTGGATTAGGTTATTTTGTTGATATGGAGCTGCATGAGCTGCTTGTAAATTTTGGAGATTAATCCTTTGTCAGTTGATTAATTTGCAAATTATTCTCCCACTCTGAGGGTTGTCTTTTCGTCCTGTTTATGGTTTCCTTTGCTGTGCAAAAGCTTTTCAGTTTTATTAGGTCCCATTTGTTTTTGTTTTTATTTCCCTTTCTCTAGGAGGTGTGTCAAAAAGGATCTTGCTGTGATGTATGTCATAGAGTGTTCTGCCTATGTTTTCCTCCAAGAGTTTTATAGTGTCTGGCCTTACATTTAGGCCTTTAATCCATTTTGAGTTTATTTTTGTGTATGGTGTTAGGGAATGTTCTAATTTCATTCTTTTACATGTAGCTGTCCAGTTTTCCCAGCACCACTTATTGAAGAGGCTGTCTTTTCTCCATTGTATATTCTTGCCTCCTTTATCAAAGATAAGGTGACCAGAGGTGCGTGGGATTATCTCTGGGCTTTCTATACTGTTCCACTGATCTCTATTTCTGTCTCTGTGCCAGTACCATACTGTCTTGATTACTGTAGCTTTGAGTATAGTCTGAAGTCCAGGAGCCTGATTCCTCCAGCTCCATTTTTCTTTCTAAAGATTGCTTGGCTATTCAGGGCCTTTTGTGTTTCAATACAAATTGTAAAATTTTTTGTTCTAGTTCTGTGAAAAATGCCATTGGTAGTTTGATAGGGATTGCATTGAATCTGTAGATTGCTTTGGGTAGTATAGTCATTTTAACAATGTTGATTCTTCTAATCCAAGAACATGAGATCTCTCTTTTTCTGTTTGTACCATCTTTAATTTCTTTCATCAGTGTCTAATACTTTTCTGCATACAGGACTTTTGTCTCCTTAGGTAGGTTTATTCCTAGGTACTTTTTTCTTTTTGTTGCACTGGCAAATGGGAGTGTTCCTTAATTTCTCTTTCACATTTTTCATCATTAGTGTATAGGAATGCAAGAGATTTCTATGCATTAATTTTGTATCCTGCTACTTTACTGAATTCATTGATTAGCTCTAGTAGTTTTCTGGTAGCATCTTTAGGATCCTCTATGTATAGTATCATGTCATCTGCAAACAGTGACAGCTTTACTTCTTCTTTTCTGCTTTGGATTCCTTTTATTTCTTTTTCTTCTCTGATTGCTGTGACTAAAACTTCCAAAACTATGTTGACTAAGAGTGGTGAGAGTGGACAACCTTGTCTTGTTCCTGATCTTAGTGGAAATGGTTTCAGTTTTTCACCATTGAGAATGATGTTGGCTGTGGGTTTTTCATATATGGACTTTATTATGTTGAAGTAAGTTCCCTCTATGCCTACTTTCTGGAAGGTTTTTTTTTTATCATAAATGGGTGTTGAATTTTGTCAAAAGAATTTTCTGCATCTATTAGGATGATCATATGGTTTTTCTCCTTCAATTTATTAATATGGTGTATCACATTGATTGGTTTACATATACTGAAGAATCCTTGCATTCCTGGGATAAACCCCACTTGATCATGCTGTATGATCCTTTTAATGTGCTGTTGGATTCTGTTTGCTAGTATTCTGTTGAAGATTTTTGCATCTATGTTCATCAGTGATAATGGCTTGTAGTTTTCTTTCTTTGTGACCACTTTGTCTGGTTTTGGTATCAGGGTGATGGTGGCCTCGTAGAGTGAGTTTGGGAGTGTTCCTCCCTCTGCTATAATTTGGAAGAGTTTGAGAAGGATAGGTGTTAGCTCTTCTCTCAGTGTTTGATAGAATTCGCCTGTGAAACCATCTGGTCCTGAACTTTTGATTGTTGGAAGATTTTTTTTTTTTTTTTTTTTTTTTTTTTTTGCGGTACGCGGGTTTCTCACTGTTGTGGCCTCTCCCGTTGCGGAGCACAGGCTTCGGACGCGCAGGCTCAGCGGCCATGGCTCACGGGCCCAGCCACTCTGCGGCATGTGAGATCTTACCGGACCGGGGCACGAACCCGTGCCCCCAGCATCGGCAGGCAGACTGTCAACCACTGCATCACCAGGGAAGCCCATGTTGGAAGATTTTTAATCACAGTCTCAATTTCAGTGCTTGTGGTTGGTCTGTTTATATTTTCTTTTTCTTCCTGGTTCAGCCTCGGAAGGTTGTGCTTTCTAAGAATTTGTCCATTTTTTCTAGGTTGTCCATTTTTTTTTATTTTTTTTTAGGTTGTCCATTTTATTGGCATATAGCTGCTTGTAGTAATCTCTCATGATCCTTTGTATTTCTGCAGTGTCTGTTGTTACTTCTCTTGTTTCATTTCTAATTCTATTGATTTGAGTCTTCTCCCTTTTTTTCTTGAAGAGTTTAGCTAATGGTTTATCAATTTTGTTTATCTTCTCAAAGAACCAGTTTTTAGTTTTATTGATCTTTGCTATTGTTTCCTTCAATTCTTTTTCATTTATTTCTGATCTGATCTTTATGATTTCTTTCCTTCTGCTATCTTTGGGGTTTTTTGTTATTCTTACTCTAATTGCTTTAGGCGTAAGGTTATGTTGTTTATTTGAGATGATGCTTGTTTCTTGAGGTAGGATTTTATTGCTATAAACTTCCCTCTTAGAACTGCTTTTGCTGCATCCCATAACTTTTGGGTTGTCATGATTTCATTGTCATTTGTTTCTAGGTATTTTTTGATTTCCTCTTTGATTTCCTCAGTGATCTCTTGGTTATTAAGTAGTGTATTGTTTAGCCTCCATGTGTTTGTAATTTTTACAGATTTTTTCCTGTAATTGATATCTAGTCTCACAGCGTTGTGGTCGGAAAAGATACTTGATATGATTTCAATTTTCTTAAATTTACCAAGGCTTGATTTGTGGCCCAAGATATGACCTATTCTGGAGAATGTTCCATGAGCACTTCAGAAGAAAGTGTATTCTGTTGTTTTTGGATTGACTGTCCTATAAATATCAGTTAAGTCCATCTTGTTTAATGTATCATTTAAAGCTTGTGTTTCCTTCTATATTTTCATTTGGAAGATCTGTCCATTGGTGAAAGTGGTGTGCTAAAGTCCCGTACTATAATTGTGTTACTGTCAATTTCCCCTTTTATGGCTGCTAGCATTTGCCTTATGTATTGAGGTGGTCCTATGTTGGGTGCATAAATATTTACCTTGTTATATCTTCTTCTTGGATTGATCCCTTGATCATTATGTAGTGTTCTTCTGTCTCTTGTAATAGTCTTTAAAGTCTATTTTGTCTGATATGAGAATTGCTACTCCAGCTTTCTTCTGATTTCCATTTGCATGGAATATCTTTTTCCATCCCCTCATTTTCATTCTGTATGTGCCCCTAGATCTGAAGTGGGTCTCTTGTGGACAGCATATATATGGGTCTTGTATATTGTATCCATTCAGCCAGTCTATGTCTTTTGGTTGGAGCATTTAATCCATTTACATTTAAGGTAATTATCGATATGTATGTTCCTATTACCATTTTCTTAATCGTTTTGGGTTTGCTATTGTAGGGCTTTTCCTTCTCTTGTGTTTCTTGCCTAGAGAAATTCCTTTAGCATTTGTTGGAAAGCTGGTTTGGTAGTGTTGAATTCTTTTAGCTTTTGCTTGTCTGTAAATGTTTTAATTTCTCTGTTGAATCTGAATGAGATCCTTGCTGGGTAATCTTGATTGTAGATTTTTCCCTTTCATCACTTTAAATATGTCCTGCCACTCCCTTCTGGCTTGCAGAGTTTCTGCTGAAAAATCAGCTGTTAACCTTATGGGGATTCCCTTCTATGTTATTTGTTGTTTTAACCTCCATGTGTTTGTATTTTTTACAGATTATAATATTTTAATATTAAATATTAATAGCTTTATTTTTAAAATAAAATATTATTGCTGCTTTTAATATTTTTTCTTTGTATTTAATTTTTGATAGTTTGACTAATATGTGTCTTGGCATATTTCTCCTTAAATTTATTCTGTATGGGACTCTCTGTGCTTCCTGGACTTGATTAAGTATTTCTTTTCCCATATTAGGGAAGTTTTCAACTACAATCGCTTCCAGTATTTTCTCAGTCCCTTTCTTTTTCTCTTCCTCTTCTGGGACCCCTATAATTCGAATGTTGGTGCATTTAATGTTGTCCCAGACCTCTCTGAGACTGTCCTCAATTCTTTTCATTCTTTTTTCTTTATTCTGCTCTGCAGTAGTTATTTCCACTATTTTATCTTCCAGGTCACTTATCCATTCATTCTTCTGCCTCAGTTATTCTGCTATTGATTCCTTCTAGAGAATTTTTAATTTCATTTATTGTGTTGTTTGCCCTTTAGTTCTTCTAGGTCCTTGTTAAACATTTCTTGTATTTTCCCCATTCTATTTCCAAGACTTTGGATCATCTTTACTATCATTACTCTGAAATCTTTTTCAGGTAGACTGCCTATTTCCTCTTCGTTTGTTTGGTCTGGTGGGTTTTTACCTTGTTCCTTCATCTGCTGTGTGTTTCTCTGTCTTCTCATTTTGCTTAACTTACTGTGTTTGGGGTCTCCTTTTCGCAGGCTCCAGGTTCGTAGTTCCCATTGTTTTTGGTGTCTGCCCCCTGTTGCTAAGTTTGGTTCAATGGGTTGTGTAGGTTTCCTGGTGGAGGGGACTAGTGACTGTGTTCTGGAGGATGAGGCTGGATCTTCTCTTTCTGGTAGGCAGGACCGCATCCAGTGATGTGGTTTGGAGTGTCAGTGACCTAATTATGATTTTAGGCAGCCTCTCTGCTAATGGGTGGGGTTGTGTCCCTGTCTTGCTAGTTGTTTGGCATAGGGTGCCCAGCACTGTAGGTTGCTGGTCATTGGAGGAGAGCTGGATCTTAGTGTTGAGATGTAGATCTCTGGGAGAGCTTTCACTGTTTGATATTACCTGGAGCTGGGAGGTCTCTGGTGGACCAATGTCCTGAACTCGGCTCTCCCACCTCAGAGGCACAGGCCTAACACCTGGCCAGAGCACCAAGACCCTTTTGAGAAGTCTGAGGTCTTCTGCCAGCGCTCAGTAGGTGCTCTGTAGGAGTTGTTCCATATGTAGGTGTATTTCTGATGTATTTGTGGAGAGGAAGGTGATCTCCACGTCTTACTCCTCTGCCATCTTGAAGGTCTCTCTCTCTCAGTATTTTTAACCAGAAATTGTGGAATAGTTTAATAACACACTTTAACTTCTTTGCTCTTACATCTAAGCACTGCTCAAATTACTATTGATTAAACATAGGAAAATGACACATTAGATGCTTTTGGATATAGGGTGCACTGTAGGTTGAAAGTAACATAAAACCCTGACAAAACTGGCCTAAGTAATAAGAAGGTGTATTTTTCCTTACTTTAAGCAGCCCAAAGGGTAAAGTGGTTCTACTATTGGACAATTTAGTAGCATAACGTTGAAATCAAAGGCTTAGGATGTTCCTCATTGTACTCTTCCATATTCATCTTGTTGGCTTTGTCTTCAGATGGCTCCCCTCTTGACTGAAACATATCTGCTAAGGTTCCAAGCATCCCATGTAGATACAAAAAAATGTCTAGTGGAAGAAGTGGGACTGTTTCCTCCTGTACATATCTATTTAACAGCAAAAAAATTTTTCCAAAATATGTCCTCTCTTGTCACACTGTGTGGAAATGAGTCACATGCTCATCTCTAACTAATCTCAGGCAAAGGGAATGAGACACCTGATTGGCTCAGACTAATCAGAATTTACCCATGAGTCATATGGGAGTCGGGTGTACCCCTGAAGAAAGTTGGGACTCTGCCAGAAAAGAAGCAAGGACAAGGCAGCTGGGAAGGAGGTTACAAATGGCTATCCATTTTAACTATGAGATATATAGTTGGGGCCCTGACAATTCATTGCCATTATAAGTCCTACTGTCCTTTTCAGAAGAACAAAGATATTAACCTTGGCAGTTTGGCTCCATTCCAAACTGGATAATTGCCTTCTGTTTCTAAAGTTTAAAATAGAGAAACTATTTCTTTTTTCTTCTTAAAGTGTGTGAGAACACATTTCTACTTTAGAAGTGCTATCAGAACTGGGACAAGGGGCAAGGTGAGTGAATCACCTAGGGTGCAAAATTTAAGGAGGTACTCACTGACATTTTAGGAGTGCCTCTTTAAATTTTGTGTCCTAGATACCTCACTTACCTCGTCCTAGTACAGGCCCTGTGACTATATTACAATGTGGGCCTTCACATGCAATAGACAGAGGTTTTAAATATTAGAAGACTCCAGACAATTGTCATTCAGCCTGCAATACCACAATTTTTTTCCTCTAAGACATCTTGAAAATAATTCACTGCTCATGGAAAGACAATCCTGGCCATTGGGTATAAAACAAAATATGGCAATAGTTTTTTGAGTCAGTAAAACTTGGTTATAAAATGATTTTTAAAATACTTTTGAAGTCTTGACATGATCAGCACTGGGCGTGACCCAAAGATGGAATGAAGAACATGAACGGATGACTGTTTCCTTAGCAACAAGAACCATGTTTTCTTTGAAACAAGAAACCAAAAGAAACTGTTCCCCTATATTCTTCTTTCCTCCAGTTTAGTGATTTCAACAGTAGTGGCATAAAATTTTAGTATTTATTCAACCAATATTTATTGAAGACCTACCATGTACAGTATAATTACATTAAAATATTTTAAATAGTGCTATTTTCTCTTACTTATTATCCATTCAGCTACATTATCAGTTGTATAGGCAACTCTGTAATACAAGTAATCTACGAAAATCTCAGCTCTGGCTGCACATAATAATTTTCTAAACAGCTTTGAGAAAACAAAAATGTTTGGGCTCCAATAGTACATGATTCAGTTGTGCTCATCCAGCATCAGCAGTTTTTAAAAGTGTCCCCCAGGTGATTCAAATGTGCAGCTAGGATTGAGAACCACAGCCCTGGGAAAATTTATGACACTGATAAATCAGCTAAACAATTTGAATTACATCAGTTGAAGATTAGAGTTTATAGAAAATTTCAGAGGGTGTAGTTCAAATTCTTCCCTGATTTATTGTTTTTCAGGACAAGGTTTCAACAAACTAATAAATCAGGGCTCCCCAATTAGTCAATCTCTAAGACTCCCTTGGGTTTTGGGGAAAGAGCGGTTGGGAGGACTGTAGCTGCCACCAAACCTACCCCAAATCTGCTTCCCCACAGCCTCCAGGAGCTAAGTCTAGGAGAATAACAAACTGAGAAGTTTCTGCCTTAGTTGTGTCCCAACTGGACATGCAGCCCCAGAGGCCTCTGAGAAGAGGTGGCCTCTGTGGCCTGCCTGGAGCCTTCCTGCCAAGGCTGAGGCTCACGGATACTGTGGGACTTGCCCCCAGTCATACTCCAGGAAGTTTGGAAAAGACTAGATTTTCTAGTCCTAACCCAGAGTTTGGGCAACATTTTGGATGGACAAGACTCTAATTCTCAAACCCGTTTATTTTTTTAATACTTGTCAGGTAATAAAAGACCAAAAAACCTATTATCCCTTTCAGTTCAGATGCCTAAATATTAGAAAGCTGCTCTTTTATAGGGGACCTCTTTACAATTATTCATTCATCTATTTTCCTATTCCACAGAGTTTCATAGAGTATCTAAGTGCCAGGGCTGTGTTAAATGATGAGGCTGCAAATACAAAGAGTGCATTGTTTTTACTTAGAAGCACCACAAAATCTAGATAAGTATGCAGACAGGTGCATAGTTTGATACATGTGTGATAGAGATCAGTCTAGGGAGCTATGAGAATTCTGAGAAATAACATATCAACTGAAATTAGAGGATGGAATTGGAAAATAACTCAGCTAAAGCTAAAAAAAAAAAAGTAGTAGGGGAGATATACTAATTTGGCCTACTATTAGTAGGTAAGCTACTAAAAAAAATAGTAAGTGAAAAAAATGTATGTCACATGCCAATGGAAAGCACTTTGCATTTAATTAGCCCAGCCAATATTTATTAAGAATAAGTATTGAGAACAGTGTGAGCAAGGGGATGAAGGAGCTGACATGGGGGCTTAGTCCCTGTTTTCTAACTTGTGATTGCATTTAGTAGGAAAGGAAGAAATTAATAATATGATGATAAAATAATACTGATAAAAATAACTTTTAGGTGCTTTAGACACTTCCTACCAAATTGTGGTTCATGAAACAGCAATACTGATCTCACCAGGGAACTTGTTAGAAATGCGAGTCCCATCCCAGACCTAAAAAATTAGAATCTTCATTTTAATGGGATCCCCAGAAGTGTGCACACTCAAGTTTGAGAGGCAGTGATATATAACATGCTAAATGCTTTCATGGAAAATCTCCTTAAAATTGCACAACCTTATGAAGGAGGTAGCAATTTTCACCTCCCTTTGATACCTGAAGAACTTGAAGCTTAGGTAAGTAATTTGTCCAAAGTAATACAGATGGTAGAGCTATTTGAATCACAGTAGGTTCAATTTCAATCCCATGCTCTATGTATCTACAAATAAAATAATACTTTAAAAAGTAAAAAGAGCTAACTCAACACATAGCTCAATATCTTGGAAGCTGGTTTGGCTGCACTCTGCAACTATCAAAAATCAGAGGCAAGTTATCTTTTTATTCAACAACCATAACAATTTATCCGCTTGATCTCACTAGGAGCTGCACTGGACATAAAAGGCTGTGGAGACACATAAAAGTCACCATGAGCCTTGTTAGAGCCAATGGGTCCAGCTGCTTCCGCAACCAGAGCTTCACCGGGGGTTTTGAGAAGCTGAGACTCTGCTAAATTATCCCCAGTGATCCAAACTCTATGCTGAATTTCATGGGCTACAGGAGTCCTTGGGCACTGGCAGGCCTTGTGGGTATCAGATTAATACCTGAAATACAGTTTACCTTCTTTCCACAATTTGTTGAGTTAGTCCCAGATAGCAACATCTGAAATGGCCATTCAAAATTCTATCGTCTGCCAGGACGGAAGTGGAGGAAGGAAAAAAGAAACAACCACGTGACAAAGGAAAAAACTCCAAAATATTCCTCCACTGGTTTCAGTCAGCTAAGGAATAAATTCTCCTAGCTAAAAAGCAAAACAAAATAGTTTTCAAAAACGTCTTTTTAGTTAATGGCACAACCTTAAAATGTAGTTTTCCTAAGGTCTTTTCAAATTCAAGAGGTGACATGCGGGAAAAGTATGTCAAATTCACTGTCTGCTTTTAAAAAGACAAGGCAGCCCTCACCTACCCTGGATGACTGTTTTCAAGTTCATTTCTAAAAACAACTTAAAAGAAAGATGACTGTAATCAAAGAAGAGATGTGGTGAAATTCCATAATGAAAGAACATGTTTTACCCATCTCAGACTGAGGAAGTGAAGCTGGATAATTCAAACAATTGCTTTTGAGGCTGCTCTGTTCAATTATACACATGAAGTGTAATAGAGGGGCTTTTCCCATTATAATAACAATCCACTATTGATGTCTTTCTCTTCCATCTGGGTTTGCTGGTGCCATTGATAAGGTTATAGCTGAATATTTCTTTTAACAGAGATTCAAAAAAGTTTGATTTGCAAAGGTATCTCAATGGTTCCTGATCATATTAAATCATTTTACTTTTTCAGGGGTAAAAAGGGACCACTTGCTTTTTTGTAATATGGCTGCAGTGGGGGAATCTTGTAGGTGGTTGATGATACAATTGCATGAAATTTTTCTGTGCTTTTAAAGATGCAACTAACGTTAGAATGGCAACATTCTTCAAAGGCAATGAGGAAATGTTCATTGCAGCACTGTTTACAATAGCCAAGACATGGAAGCTACCTAAATGTCCATTGACAGAAGAATGGATAAAGAAGATATGGTATGTATGTACAATGGAATATCACTCAGCCATTAAAGAGAATGAAATAATGCCATTTGCAGCAACATGGATGGACCTGGAAATCATCATACTAAGTGAAGTAAGTCAGACAAAGACAAATATATCGCTCATATGTGGAATCTAAAAAAGATTGATACAAATAAACTTATTTACAGAACAGCAACAGACTTAGAAAACAAACGTATGGTTACCAAAGGAAAGGTGGAGGGGAGGGATAGATTGGGAGTTTGGGATTGACATATATACACTACTATATTTAAAATAGATAACCAACAAAGACCTACTATATAGCACAGGGAGCTCTTCTCAATATACTATAATACCTGAATTGGGGAAAAATTTGAAAAAGAATAGATACGTGTATATGTCTAACTGAATCACTTTGCTGTACACCTAAAACTAACACAACATTGTTAATCAACTATACCCTCAAATAAAATAAAATTTAAAAAACAATACTATAAAACAGTACTAATAAAAAATTTTAAAATATCAATATTTAAATTAGAGTTAAGGATATATCATTTTCATGAACTGGTCTATTCAGTATTGAAAGATGTCCAATAAACCCAATCTGGTCAAGAGATTAATTAAATTCTTAATCAGAACAAAAAAGAATGGCTGCGGGGAGAAATCGAGTTTTCAGCAAGTGGTTTGCTGGGAAAATTATAAAAGTGCAGATCTTTAAAATTTGTATTTGTCTTTTGTACAGTAAAACAGAATATAGCCACCTTCCAAAAGGATATACTGATGGTACATAGCAACTTTGGCAAACTTGTACCAACTTAAGCACACTGTGGTGGGTATGGTGTGTCATGTTGATGATTTCAAGCTATTTTGGAACAATGAGGATAGAGAATATTAGAGCTCAGGGTGATCTCTGGTGATCTCATTATTAGAGTTCATTTGGTGATCTCTGCTATAGGCAATGGTGATTTGGGAATGGGGGTGGGGGTGATTATCCACAGGCCAGATTACTTGTCATATCTGGCTTAATAACTTCCAATAGTACCACTGAGTACTCTATATACTTCCCCTTTTCCAAAAAGCTTTTTTGCTATTATCTGTATTGTGTTCTTCCCACTCCCAAATAAAGAAGTCAGGAAGCCATCAGTGGCTTAGCAAGAAACAAGTTGATGCAATCTGAGTAGTGAATGACAATTTAATTCCCTTACTGGGCTTATGCCTGGGAAAGTTTGAAAAGCCTTTTCTGGACCTATCATTATACATAAACCCTAAATCTCTATCATTTTTCACAGTAAGAAGTGCAAATAAGTCATTTGGATGATATAATTGAAACGAAATACATCTCCCTCCTCCCCAGAATCCCAGCCATTTGTAGTAGAAATTGATTGACACGGGGTAAGAATTCTCAACTGATGTGGGGAGGGCACCTAGGTGACAATGGAAAGAGCTTTTAGCTGCTGCATCTGAAGAGTCAAGTCTATATAAATGACCTGAAGAAGAAGAATCAGGACTGACACAGGTGGTGGGGTGTGGTAGGGAGGATGTTGGTGAATGGATCAGAATTCAGGAGCACTGGCAGTTTTTCCAAATCCCATGATTCTTCAAAACTACCTTTCAGGCCTCTAATATCAGTTTCCTTGCCATTTGCTGCCCAACCACCAAGGTAATCCTAAATATTTTAGGTTTTTGTTATAGTTGCATACCACTTCAAGGTACACATATCTATAATAGTTAACATAGTACTAACTGATGTAACAAATAAACCAGAAAATCTCAATGAATTGATCCAAGATTTTTTTCTCATTCACATAAAGTTCAATTGGCAATGGAGAGAAGTTACTAGTCTCTCTGTCCTCCTTCCACTGTCCTGAATTCAGACACATGGCCATACCTTGTCACAAAGGAGGCTGGTAAACAGTCTAGCTGTGCGCGTAGAAGGAAAGGGAAACAGGTCTGTGCCTCCACAGTGTAGATGGCTCCTCTAACCAGCTGACCAAGTACATTAATCCTTGTGTGTGTATTATATAAATATATTGTCTTGTCAAAATAGTTTTATTAATTTATCTTGTCAGTTTAGTCAGTTGCTTTTATCATGCTGCCCCTTCAGGTCTTTGACTTATGAAAAAATCACTATTCTTTTATAGTTTGTTTTATAAAGTACTCAGTGTGGCTTCATGACAAAAGAGATGATAAATAAGGTATCTTTCAAGACAATGATAACAGGATACATTTGGGTAGCAATTGTCCAATTCTGCAACTCTTTCACAGTATCTTATTTTGTACTTGCAGCACCCTCAAAATTGAAGACTCTTATTTTTCTTATCTCAATATTGTACCAAAAAAATTTTTACAGGTGATGCTTGAGTATCCAAAAACAACCTTAATAACAGTATGCCTGAGGGGTGTCAGATCTAGTCAGGAGCAATATAAATGTAGCAAAAAGGTAGATTCAGATTGAAATCCATTTTGACCTAATTCTCCTTTTCCCTCCCGATTATTCCTTTTTGTCCTTCTATTTCTTCTCCTCCTCCATCCTTGTATACCAGAAATGGGGGCTTGAGGAGAGCCCAGTTTGTTGCCAGGTAACTCTGGAATATCCTGAGAATGAAATGCAGAAAATTTGATACTGTGACCAAGATTATTCTTATTTTGATTGAACCGCATACATGATGTGACTTAGAATGGTCTGACACATGCCAAGCCAAATAGTTTCATAATTATCTATTTGAATCAGCTCCATTCCTCCAGCATATTTTATATATGCCATGTTCTGATGGAAGCAAATAGGTTTGGGCATCTGAGGACTGGATTTGTCATGTTCCCCAGTTCCCCTTGGAAGACTAAGATATGCTTAAATGATATGGTAATAAAGTACTAGTTGATTACCCTTCTGACTTTTCATCAGTTACAGGACAAATCAGTTTTGAATTGGTATTGCACAGTCAATAGGAATGAGTTCATAAAAATATGTAAATATAGCATTTAATATTTTTTGGTGAACATATCATTACTTTAGAACATTTATAAAACATTCATTTTCTACCAACTGATTTTGTCATTCCCTGGAATATTTATTCATTGAAAGATAAAAAGCAAATTCTTTTTCAGTTGACATCTGGCCTATATTCAGCCCCTAGTGTTACTTTAAAAATGACCCTGAACTTTCCAATCCCTGACCAAAATCTCAGTGAATGTACCCTAGAGATTTATAAGATATACACAGAGGCTTGCTTTTTTTTTTTTTTTTTTTTTTTAATATCATTTTAATGGTTTGATTCTGGAAAGTAAAACTTAAAACATCTTGTCAAGTATTTCTATGATGGTTATTACAAATACATTTGTATATCAGTGTAGATTTAAACCATATGTTCTTATTTGTTCCCATTAGGGCATTAAACTAGTATTTTGCAAGAGACAATCAAAATTCAAAAAGCCACAAGAGAACTCTCTTAAAAATAGTTTCATATGTTTCTTCTTTTAGCATGAAGTGACACTTTTTCCCCACCTGCCAGTGCTGAGCACACCTGGAAGGGTTTATATTTAGCTAAAACTTAGACCTCATAAAACCAGAATCATATTGAGACTCGGCAAGTTTTTATTTGTTTGAATGAGGACTGAGAAGTTAGAACACTGTGTTAAATTTCTTTTGGGTGTTTTTCTTCTTTTTCTTTTTTCCAGCTATTTAAACAATCAGAAGATTGGATATCAAGCAGCATTTATCTAAGTATTTTAAAACTGTGCCAAAATAAAAGCTAATCATTTCGTAATCGTTTTGTAATCAGTATGCATAGAAGAGAAGAAGCAGCAGTAAAGCAGTTGCTGCATGTTTGCTGACAAAATATTTAATCCAAACATTTAATATCAATCTGCCACTGTTCTCAGTCAGTATAATTACTTTAAGCAAATACCATGTAGTACCAAATAATCATCACCACACTTAAATTCATATAATTTATTTGGATCAATTTCATAAACATGGGTGTAATAAATGTTTAAATTATTATAAACATGTGGATCTAGGCAACACTTATAGGAGTTGATTTACTCTTTCTTGTTGGCTACATATACCTAAAATAAAAAATTGCTAACTGAGACAAATCCCACGGATCTTCTTATAATATTAATAGGAATGAGCAAAATTAGTTTTATACCTTTTTGTCATTAAGTTTAGACAAACTATCGAATTTACAGGAATTGGCAGAATCATTGATCCAATGTCTATTTGTTGAATATGTTAAAAATGATAA
This sequence comes from Stenella coeruleoalba, assembly GCF_951394435.1. Classification (NCBI taxonomy): domain Eukaryota; kingdom Metazoa; phylum Chordata; class Mammalia; order Artiodactyla; family Delphinidae; genus Stenella; species Stenella coeruleoalba. The sequence continues at coordinate 60,693,327 of NC_137151.1, forward strand.
ATATATTTGAAATAGGTTTTTAGAAATATATATGTATATATCTATGATACATATGTTTTAAATAAAATTTTCTAGAAATGTTATAGAAACAACAGATATAGTCTCTACTTTAAATGGGGTTACCAGCAATAAAAGTGTTAATTTAAAAACAAAGATCAATACAGTGTGACAGTATGAAAATAATAGATTATCCTAGAGCGGGGCCTTTATCTTATTTATCTTTGTATCCCCAGCATCTACAAAATACTCAACACACAGAAGGTGGAGGGACAAGATGTGCCCATTATGGAGCCCGATCTGCTCTCAACCATTCTTGCTGAATCTGCCCTACCCGCCATTCCCTCATAGGCAAGCAGTATTTGAATATACTTTGTGAAAGACAGATTAGTTATTGAACTAGCATGCCACCTGACTCGGGCTAGTCAGGAACCCACAAAATGGTCTCATAAACAGGGCTTTTTCATGGAGTTCTGAACCAATTGGATAAGGTCCCTCTAACCTTAACTAAAATAGTGATCAATAAATACTTGTTCCATTAATTAAAATAGTATACTTTTAAAGTCTACTTAAAAACTAAAACTGTTAAAATCTTATTTTGATAGCTGAGATTTGGTTCAAAATAATACGTGAGCAGTGAAATTAATAGATATTTCAGATAAAACAAAGTTGGTCCTTTGTTGATAATTCTTAAAGCTGATGATGGGTTTATAAGAGTTTATTACACTATTCTCTCTACTTTGTACATTTTAAATAATTTTCCATATTAGAAAATTTAAAAAGTCTATTCTTACACCTAGAGTCAGCCCTAGCTGCCTGTAATGTGGGAACCCTTCTTCTCCATAATCTACTGAATATCTGTTTGTATAACATTCCACTATCTCCCAAAGCTACCTCTGCTTTTATATTTCCCTTTATCATATAGTAAAGAGAACTGTATTAGTGCTTTCAGTTGCCTGTAACAAAACACCCAAATAAATGTGGTGTGTACAATAAGGACCTTTATTTCTCTCAAAATAAGATGTCTGGAGATAGATATTTCTAGGGACGATTAAAAATATTATCAAAGACATCTTACTATCTTTGCACTTTGTCATCCTCAGTGATATTTAGTCAAAATTTAGGCCTCATAAATTTGCATTGCTGTATCAATTTCTCAAGACAGAGTGTGAAATTCCTACCGTTGTAGTAGACAATCCCAGATTAAAGAAGAGAGCATTTTTTCCCAGGTTTCTCTTTTTGCTGACTAAGATATAAAGAAGTTGTAAAGATAGCACAGGGAGTTCCCATATAGCCTTTTCCCAGGTTCCTCTAATGTTGTCATCTTACATAGCCATAGTACATTAATGAAAACTAAGAATTTAATATTGGTATAATACTGCTAACTAAATTACAGACTATTTAGCTTTCATCAGTTTTTCCACTTATTTATTCTATTTTTTAAAGATGGGACATCATCCTGTGTACTTAATTGTTGTATATCTTTAGTCTCTTCTAATTTATGACATTTTCTCACTCTTTCCTTGTTTTTCATGATCTTGTTCAAGGGTCAACTGTATGGATATTAACATGTAATATGCATGTTTATATTAATATGAAAATGCAGTGTGTATATACGAATATACACATTCATGAATATTTATTTTATTATTTGGGTTGTAATCTAATATTATCATCATTTATTTTATTGCTCAAATTGTTATAGCTTTGGCCATTGGGAGTTCTCCTAGTTAAGCCCCTATGTCCTTTTCATATAGTTTTATCACTTTTTTTTAGTGTTTCCTATATGACTTTATGTTGTCACTTTTTTTTTTTTTTTTTTTTTTTTTGTGGTACGCGGGCCCCTCACTGCTGTGGCCTCTCCCGTTGTGGAGCACAGGCTCCGGACGCGTAGGCTCAGCGGCCATGGCTCACGGGCCCAGCCGCTCCGCGGCATGCGGGATCCTCCCGGACTGGGGCACGAACCCGCATCCCCTGCATCGGCAGGACTCTCAACCACTGCGCCACCAGGGAAGCCCTGCTGTCACTTTTTATTTAGCCTTTTAATGGGATATACTATTACATGATGCAAAAATAAAAACCATATACATATTATACATGGGGAATATAATACCAATATAATATATATAATATTATTATGTGATAATATAACAGTAATTTTACTAGAACTCACATTCTCTGAAATTAAGATTATGACTTAAAGTAAGTCATTTTGTATTCTCCTTGTTTCCTTTTGTATGTTTTCTAGGAGAAGAATTTGAAAGATGCTGACATAGACCCCTGTGTTCACACTGGGAGCCTTTACATGCATGCCAGTCTCTTCCACTAGCAGGGACTCTCAAACGTGGCAGTACTGACAAATTGGATCAGATGCTTCTTTGTTGTGGGACCTCTCTTGTGCATTGTAGGATGTACAGCAGCACTTCTGGTCTCTACCCACTAGATGCAAGCTGTAATAATCAAAATTATTTCCATATATGGCCAAATATCCTCTCAGAGGCAAAGCTGCTCCCAGTAGAGAACCACTCTACTAGACCAAAAACCCAGTGAGAACTGAGGTGTCTTCTTTGTTAAACTTCCTGTTCCCATTACCTAGCATAGCTTAACCCATAGTAAGAATTCAATAGTGATATATAGATGGAATGAATGACTATATAGTGGAGAGAGAATCATTGAATTTAATTCCCCTTCTTAGGATCCTCATGTATTAAGAAAAAATACTTTATGATGCAATCACATTTACTGACTGTATGCCTTTCCCTAGTGAAAATACACATGGAAGCATAACTATGATAGAAATTTTGAGATGATCTAGTACAAAGCTTTTATTTAACAGATGAAGAAATTGACACCCAGAGAGTCTATGATTTATTCTTTATTACACAGAGATTTAGTGGTAGAGCTGGGACTAACTTTCCACACATTAGGGCTTTCTCAAAAATACTATGATGTATTATCTTATCGACACTACACATATTTAGTAAATACACAGACTGAAACCTCTGAAAAACAGAACAAAATGAAATAAAACTAACACCTAGATTTACAATTAGGAGAATGTGATAATATCATAGAAAAATGCTTTCATTTAGCTTATTAGAAAACACAAAGCACCCTGTACTTTAAATATGCAAAATTGTAAAGGAGGTAGCAAAAACAGAGTAAAAAGTCTGTAATCTTTTCTAAGGATCTTGATTATTTTGATAAAGCATGAGTTCTCTTTTCATAAAGTATCTAAATTTGGTGTCACTAAAGAAATAAAAAAGTTGTCTGGGAACAATGTATAGAGTAGTGTATTTTAAATGATAATGGATTATATCACCGGAAAATGCATTAAATTAAGAAACTCTGTTTTAAAATATTTTTAAAACATCAACACCAAAATGGCCTATTGCACTTTCAGAAGCGTTTCTCTCTGTTACTGATGTGAAATGGGACAACGTTATGCCCAGTTAGGCAGGCTGGCTGGCACAGGTATGACCAGGTAATATGTCAATACTCTAACATAGTTTATGTAATATGTATCATTCATACTTTCCTACATTGAACAGCTGGGGGGATGAGGAAAAGATAGAACCTTTTCAACAAATATTGACTTATTTTTCAATTATTGATTCATAAAGAATCCTTTTTGGACAACATCTTCTGTGGAAACCACTATTGAAACTTAAACCACTGAGTGTAACTACTTATTTCCCATTGATTCACTTGGTTGAAGTAGGTAAAGTTTGGGAAACTCACAAAGTCAGTCTTTCACTGAAAGCACTGTATAAATGGACATGGAACAATTCCTAACTGACAGAATTCAAAATTTGCTTATAAATGATGCCATGCTTGAGAACAGAAACTCCAATGTTTTGCTGAATTTTAATCATGACAAAGACATTGAAGGATTCATAGGAAGATGAACACACCAGATGTCTTATCAAAAGATAGTAATTTCTAGGTTGAGGGAAAATGTTAATTTTATTAAGGATGAAATGAGTAGAAATGGTGTGTACTACAAAAATATAGAAACAAGTCTATGAACTATATAAGGCGAAAATTATGGTCAATATAAAGACAACTATTGCAGAAACAATGCTAAAGTTTTGAGGTCCTTGAAGGGAAGAACTCTGTTTAGGGTGCCTTTGTGTCTTTGATGACGAATAGATAAGCTGCATTTAACAGGTATTGAATAAATGTTAGTAGAAAGGAAGAATGAATATGCAATTAGGTTGTTATAGATTTCCAGTACCACATTTTCAAAGAGAAAATACATTCTAAAAGCAACCTCATTTTGAAGTTCTTTGACACAAATAGTGTACTTTCAGTATAGAAAAGTTAGAGATTGCAAAAAATGAAATAAAAATTACCCATATCTTATCATCTGGATATAAGCACTATTAACATACAGAAATATACTTTTCTAGACATTTGTCTTGTTACAACAGGCTCGATAAGTGCTTCAAAAGAGATGAAAGAGTTAGAGGAGAAATAGGTTGTCTTGAACACCTACTGTCATTCATTCACTTGGGGAAGGCTGTTAGGTTGGGCTACTGGTGAAGATATACTCTGAAGAGAATATAATAGTTAAAAGAGAAACTATGCACTCTGCTGCTTCCTTGGTAGACTTCCTCAATGCCCACCATCATGATGGTTTTTTTCTTTTTGGGGAGAATTTAGCCTGATTTGCAAGCAATACAAGAAAAGAGAGGGAGACAGAGAGACAGAGGTAGAGATAGAGGACACAGTTTTTCTAAAAGAATAAGGACAACTTCAATTTAAATTTCTGGTTTAATATAATATTTTGCTGAGAAATAAAATAGTATTCACTTGCCCTAAGTAAATCAAATGGAAAATATCTCTTAAAACTTATTGCCCTCATTAGTAATCAAAATTAAACAGATTTTACCCAATTTCTTTGTTTTCTCCTTTCAGCAAAACTGTATCTGAAGCAAGCTTGGGATTCACATCTCACAATGCCAGATATTGTAGAGTCAAAAATATGTGAATAAGCACAACTAGAAAATATCCAGCATATGGCATGAAACACATTTTCATTCCCTTTCCAAAGGGGGAAAAAGACGTTTCAACAGAATGCAAAATATTGTGCTCTGATTTACTTGCCAAATAGAGCAGAGTATGAATTTTAGCAAGAAAATCAATGGCTAGTTTAAACTGGGAGAATGTAGAGTAACTGCTCTGTAAGCAAATAATTTGGACAAGTTAGGTGGGTGTGGGAATTTAAGAAAGAGCTTCTTAGAGCCGGCCTGATTTTCCTTTTTACTTGCTGACTGAAAGGTTTTGTCCTGGTGAATTTCACTTCTGCAGCCATCCCAGTTTCTGGAGACCAGAACGCAAGGGAGCCAGAGCTCCATTCATATACCCTGATACTCCTCTATTATCAGGAGATTTCTGGACTCTTGTGTGTTCCTTGTTTTATAAAACACGATAGATAAAAGAGATATTCATCCCTTTGTTTATTAGCATCTGTTTCCTTCTAAACAGAATTGTGAGCATTCCCAATGTAACTGGACAAGACTGGAAGACAAGAAGTATTAAACAACTCAGGCTGCACAAATCCTCAGAAATAACCAGTTTTAATTAGCTAACTGGAAACCCATCATCCAACAGTAAACGGACCAACTGAATCAAATCTATTTCAAAAGGCTGCCTTGAAGTGATGTTACTTCCAGAATTACAACCAGAATTCTCAGAAATGAAGGGTGTGATTCTGTTTACTTTTTAACCAGACTTACCTACGTTATAGGTCAAGCACATGTGTCAAAAATGACTGCACAGCAATGACTTCTCTTATTTATCAGATTTGTTTACATGTGTAAACAGAGCTCATCTCTCCTAAAACCCAGCACAGAAGAAAAGACTGCGTTTGCAGTGGTGAGCAGGATAGGAACAAAACCGACTAAGGCAGGCATGGTTCTATATTTATTGCTCCCAGCAGGTGTTAGAGGCCATAGTTTCTTTGCAACCATCAACACCCTGGGGCTTTTTAGTTCCATATCCAAGACAAGGAAGAGAGAGGATGGCGACTAACCCCAAGGGATTAGGTAGGTACCTGAATCCTATCCCAACAACTAGCGGACTCCAGCTGGTTTTGAAGAATTTCTGACGCTCAGTGGTTGCTGATTACTTCCAGATTTTAGTTCTACCCCAGTGGAGATTTGCTACAAAGAGTTTATCTGTTGCTGTTAAAATTGCAGTTGCCACAGGAAATGTCTTCTCTTAAGCCAGTTCCCCAAATGTGTACTGTTACAACAGTTTAACAAACAAACGAACAAATAAACAAAACAAAGTCTACCTACTATTTAAAAATGCATTCATTGCACTGATGGGAGAGTTAGTGAGACTGTGCGGGTAAGACTGGTGGCGTTGGTTTGTGATTCTCATCAAACACTCTCAGAACCAAGATGTGATTACTAAAGTATTAATGCCTGTAAAGGGCTCAAGTATGCGTTCTTTATTCAATTATATCTAAACTGACAGAGAAGATTAATTTTGGGGGAAAAATTATTCAGACTTTTCCCCCTGGAGTTTATTTAGTATTTTTCCCTCAACAGCAAAAAGCACTCAAACACTCAGTAGTTAGTTCATAATATTTCATTGACAATTGGCTCATTTAAGAACCAAAACTATTTTCTAAGATGGTGTGTGTGTATATGTGTGTTTGTGTGTACCTAAGTGTGTGTGTACATATACATACATACATATATATATATACACACATACCTCACTGTGTGTGTGTACGCATGTATACACACATCTTAGGTACTTAATCGACATTTTTAGATGGGTATGAGATTTTAAAACACCCAAATGCACTAAATACATCCTTCCATGGTTCAAACTTGTTCTGAACATCTCAATGTACAAATGCTGCTTCTGTTGTTGCTGCTGCTATTTTTAGAAATGTGGGTTGCTAGAGATACTGCTTCTTGGAGGCCTGTTCTACCTGCAGGTTTTCTTCTAGAAACATTTCTCTATCCTGAACCAGGCCTAGCAATTGCCCTTCTGCTGCTGTCCATTCTCCTCCCAACCACGCTGAACAGAGACAGCTAAACATGTCTCTCTTTTGAGCAACTGGTGAGAATTTTTTTTAAGTGGGTATGGACTAATTAAGCACCACATGACAAAAGTCAGTATATTTCAAACACAAAACCGCCCCATTCCAGAGACAGACATTTTATGTCCTTCCAAGGGAAAAAAAGTCACTCAACGTACAATGGTTATTAAATCTTAAATCACCCCTTTTGTTGACTTAAATCACTTTTTGTTGGCCATGAAAGAACAAACATTTGACTAGATCTTATTCATCAAGTTTGTGACATAACTATATATAGTCTGAATTACAAAGATAAATGGAGCTCATGTCCACACATACAGTGTGAAGATGAAGACTGAGGCATTTAAGCTAGTGATGATCATGCTTGCTTCTACCATTCTTCTCTGAGACGATGTAGAGAACTGAGGAAAAAGTGTGGCCTCTTTTCCCAGATCATTGCCTCAGTTAATGCTTCAGTGTCCACATGGAGGTAAGAATGGAGTCAGCTAACAACACATCTCTTCAGGTCCTCACCCTTTCTTTCTACACCCTTAGAGTGTGTCACGGTGTCCACATCTAGAGGAGCATGCTAGATAGTGCCTCCCCTCAGATACCTTCATAGCAAGCCTGTCCCAATCATAGCACCTAGAAGGGACAATGTCCTGGAAGAGCCCACTGCCCCTGCATGATAAATTCTTATGGAGTGCAGCCTATGGTTTTCAGTGTTACAAGGCTTGAATTGTCCAGAAAAGGACTGTATTTCACAAAATCTTATCACAAGCTTCTGTACTAGTATAGCCTTGCCATTGCAATTTGTCACACTTCTCTGTAGTTTATAGCTCATTGAAGTCAATTATTCTCAGAACATGATGCTTGTACTAGAGAAAAGACAACTTGCTTTAAAAAAAATCAAGAGCAGAAATAGAGATGCAATACCCATAATTTGTGCAGGATAATCATCACATTAATACCAGAATAATTATATCCATTATTACATTATATCTATAGCTCACACTGCATTATATATTGTCTCAACATTAAAAGGCAAGGGAATTAATGAAAACTTAAATACACAAATATTTAATGTTAACTATGCTCAAATTGGGTACTTAAATATAGCATTAATGATTAGGACATGGGCCCTGATTCATAGGGCTCACAGACTGGTGAAGAAGGCAGATATAGATGCAGCTAATGATCATATAAGGCAAACTGTAAGGCCTGCCAGGCTCAGACTAGCACCAGACTGCTACGGGGCATAGATGAGGGGTGAGTCATCCAAATAGGAAATCGTGGCTGGTAGCACAGAAGAGGAGACGTTGGAATTGGCTCACATAGTATGAACATGGAACTGATAATTGTATGAGTCATAATCTTTGGTAGCTAGTGACATAAATTAAATTCAAACTTTCTTTGGTAAGAAAATACAAGTTAGTTACTTCACAAATTGAGAACTTTAAGGGTGAATCTGGAGACTAACGCTAAAGCAGGAACTTAAAGCCAAGGGGGATCTTTCTCCACATCTCATTTAGCTTTTCATTGTATATCAGTTTCATTCTATCAAAACACCTTCTCTCTGTGGTTGCAACCATGGCCAAGAACAGCTTGAGCTCACAGTTACCACGTTATGACCAGAGAAGGAAGTGTCTTCTGTATCCTTATTTCATTTTGAAAAATCGAAGTTAAAGCTCTTACTAGCTCAGCTGGCATCACCTACCTTTTAGACCAATTACCAAGGCATGGTAGGAAGGGTTTTTAGGAAAGACAAAAGTAACAGTTTTCCACCACAAAGAATTTGAAGAAAATGGAAACTAGATTAATTAAAAACGCTTGTGGTATAAGGCTGTAGACGAAAGGGAAGGAAAATTGTAGGAAGTAGTAAAAATACCACAGCAAATATATTTGGGGGGCAAATTATGTGGCATATTGAGTATGATTTATAGTGATTAAATATTTTCCTATAGACCATAGGGAAACGTAAAATGTTTGAGGATATGATTAGCTCTGTCATAGACTGTAGATTTGCGGGGGGGGGTCGTCACATGGAGAGGGGAGGAGAGTAAAGAGAGGGAAGTCAGGGAGAATACGACTAGAGTCAAGAAAAATAGCTTTTAGTCCTGATCTGCCGTTATTTAGCTAACAGACTTTTGGCAAATTACCTCTCTTGGCATCAGGCTCCACATTTAAAGAAAGGAAATCAGAATATCTCTTCTGTCTATCAGATAATGTTACTAAGAAAGAATGAGCATGATTGCACTTGAGTAAGTTAGAAGTACTAAATAAATGCAGGGTGTTATTGGCTATAATATCAATGCCACTCAAAATTTCTTTCAATTAAAGAATGTAAAACCTGTTTTTAAATTTACCATCATGGATCTTGTCTAAATTGCAAACTTATCCAGACAGTAAATAAAGTGGAGGGAAAAAAATCAAAATATCATTGTAAATTAATAAAACCAAAAAATATCAGATATCAATATTTCATTTTAATTGCTCAAGAAAGCAAGCTATGAAAATGAAAAAAAAGTCAATATGATTTAATGGAAAGATCCTGGGCTTTGGCAATAGACTTGTCTGGCATTTAGTACTTACTCTATGCAACACTTCTGATTCCTTGGGAAATAATCTCTCTGAGCCATAAACAAATGGAAATAAATTTATTTCCATGGGTAATATATTAACCTCTCTAAGCCTCATCTGCAAAATAGTAATATCTTGAAAAGATTAAAAATAACAAAAAGTTATCTGTCATTCAATAAATGTCAGTCCCTCTGTAACCTTAGGTCATTATATTGACCTAAGCTTTCCTGTTCCAGACCCTTATCACAAATATTAATCAAATATGGTAAAATAAAACTGTACATAAAAGAAATCCATCAACCTGCAAACTCTTCAAAGATCTCTCCACACCCTTTCAAGCAAATATTATACATATGAAGAGCACTATTCTCATTGATCTGGATATGCTTATTAATAGGAAGAAAGCAAAGAATTAATAGTCATTGCAGGGAATAAGATACATAAATATAATAAACCAAGGGAAAAAAATTTAGGGAGGAATCATCCTTCCTTGCTTTCCTTTAGAAGTGAAAAACAAAACAAAACAATGATCTATTTGAGGAAATTGTTGTATAATTTTGAAATTATAAGTAAAAGTTGGGGTTTAACTTAAGCATGTATTTTTCTTTCTGAAGGAAATTGCTATTACAAGTCATTAACATATGGTCATCTTGTTTTTAGGCATACAAGAAGTCTAAGGTAAACCATACTATTTATTAGATGGTTTCAGATTGCAATGATAGGAAAGCTAAGAGCTGAGTAAGAAAGTTTGACCTTTTCCATCCCAACTTTTAGATTCTGGTTTAACATTACATAGAAAATGATTGTAAAATATAATATTTTCCATTGTGCAGGGCACACAAATGCTTGCATAGCTAGTGCTTATCGCAAACTCTGCTGAACTTTTGAACTGTTTTTGTTGTCTGATCAAACTTTGGTGATATTACAGTTTTCTACTTTTGAAAATACTTTTATAGTCTTAATTGTAACTTGACAGTTTGATGATGCTGAACTCTGGATGATAAATAATATTTGAGGTCTCATCATTTTTTCCTGAATAGATGAGGGTGGTTTTCATAAACCCCTAGTAAGGGCTGTCCATCTTCAAAATATAATCCCCCTGGAATAGCTATATTGACTTCTTTTATGGTATACCACAGCATATCTATATTTAATTCTGTGATGCAGCTATTTCTATTGGTAAGTAACACAATAAGAAAGAGGGATAAAAGTATGATATTATAGGCCTGCTCTCCACAACTAGAGAAAGACTGTACGCAGCAACGAAGACCCAATGAAGTCAAAAATGAATAAATAAAATAAAAATTTATTTAAAAAGTATGATACTATAATAATTACTCCTGATTAACATTCAGTGTACTTACCATTGATGATGTTCTTTAATCATTCTATCGGATGTGGTAAGATAGTCCAATGGCAAGGAAAAGAAAGTAAATAAAAATAGAAAAGAAAAAAAAAGAAACAGAAAGAAGAGAAACTGATAGACTTCCAAAACCATAGCATCTGGTCTTCAGTAATTCAGTTGAGACTACTGAAAAAGAAGAGAGACTCTAGACTCTCTTTTTATCTAACCTCCCCATCTTAAATTTTGGTCACACTCTAAATAATGAAGTCTTAGAAAAGGTTAGTTTGGGGAGAGGGGAGAGGAGAGACTCTAATACCTGCTCTTCATGATAGAATCAATAAGAAAAAAAAAGAAAAGTAACTCCACTTGGTTCACAGTATGCCAGAATATCATGAAGCTCTTTGAAGTCATTGTCGAATACAGTGGGGCTCAAAAGGAGTATGAAATACCATAGTTTCTAGATTGAGCTATAAGGCAGTTGTGATGAGATGGTCCATGAGAATATGCTGTTCTACTAGGTCTAAGATTTGAATATTCTCAACTGGGACAAACCTCATTGAGGCACATCAAGTAGTAGTATAGTCCCATAATGGGAAAGGCAAATTTGGGGAGACAGGTAGACATGTGTTCCAATCTGTCACCACCAATGTTTGCTCATTTAACGTTCCACAAGTTATTAAAATTATTTGGACCTGTTTCTTTATTTACTAAATTGGGGAAAAAGTATTTAACTCACAGTACCTTTGTGAGTATTAAATAAGATAATGTGTATAAAGTAGTAGTCTTATAATGGGTTTTTAATAATTGTTCATTTCTTCATGCAATTATTCTACCCAGACCCACTCTGCTGCACTGTACTCAAGTGTACCTACCTGGAGCCAGAAGCACAGGGTAGTTAAGAGCAAGCTCTACAGACAGTTTATCTGTGTTGAAATCCTGGCTCTGCTTAGGGTACTCATCTTTAACATGGGGACAGTGAGAGTACCTTCTCCAGAGGGACATCATGAGGAATAAATGAGCCAAGATATATACATAATCTCTTTAAGGAATTAACTCATGTGATTGGGGGGCTGGCAAGCTCAATGGCTGGGAAACTTGGGCAGAAGTTAATGCTGCAGTCTTGAGGCAGAATTTCTTCTTCTCCAGGAAATCTCAGTATTTGCTCTTAAGACCTTCAACTGAATGGAGGAGGCCACCCACATTATCAAGGGTAATCTCCTTTGTTTAAAGTCAACTGATTGTAAATATGAACCACATCTATAAAATATCTTCACAGCAACACCTACATTAGTGTTTGATTATATAACTGGGTACTCTAGCCTAAGCCAAGTGATCCATAAAATTAACCGTCATGTTACTCTTAATGGACTCCTTTGCTAGAAGAATCTAATTTTTTTCATAAGGACCATGATTCATTTGTTCAGCTGACATTTACTGTTACCTATGAGAGGCATCATTATCTGGTGATTAAGCCACAGGCTCTGGGGCTGCACTGACTGCATCCAAACCCTGGCATTACCACTCACTTGTAGTGTGACCTTGGACAAGTTACTTAAATTCTCTGTGTCTCAGTTTCCTACTTGTAAAATGGGGGTAATAATAGTATCTACTGCATGATGTTGTGAGTGTCAAATCAGCCGATACTTGAAAAGTGCTTTGATTAGTGCCTGCCACATGAGATGTGTCTATAAAAAGTTGTCAAATAGTGCTCCCTGGACTGTGAGGACTCACGGCCTCAAGGAGCAAAATAAAGTATGAATGACCAATTGTTATACAAATGCTATAAGGTAGATATCAGTTCTATGGGATTAGAGGAAAATCCCATTAATTTTGCCTGGGTGCTAGTGATGGGGATGTTTTCTATGAAAGTCTGAGTATGTATGCAAACAGAAGGAAGTACAGATATGGCAACCAGGTGGGTGAAACCTGTATTTTGAGATTCTTATGGATTTCTAAAAATAAATAAGCTTTCAAAATTTTGGAAAGATAGATATACAGACATAGTTAAAAATTTCAACCTGTTACAGCACGTTAAAAGCAAAAACTGTGCTCCTACTCTCAGATCATGTATTCATTCAAAATAATGATGCTCAACTCTATTTACATAAAATAGAACTGTATTCATTTTATACCAGGAAAAAAAAAAACAATATAGCAGTCCTGTCACCAATCATAAGAGATGGAATATTAGTAGGCTACATAGGCACCCAAGACTGAGTATTAGAATTCCTAGATGGTCCAAGTTATTTAAGCCAGACATTCAAATCATGCTAAGCAAATACCTGCCTTCAGGCACACAATCCTGTCACCCACTGAACTCACCCACGTGGTCCTGAGATTAGTCTTAAAACTGCCTGTCACTTTGTCTATATGCACCACCAGTTCAAACAACCTGCCTATTTATTGGTTTATTTGTTTATTGTCAGTTTTGCCTATGCTATTGAAAGTTCCATGACAACAGTGTCAATCAGAGTTGCCAGGCCCATAGTAGGTAAGGAAGTCTTAGTTAATTGAAAGAATAAATTGATGTGTTTTCTGAAAGTCATTTTAGTAAAGTTTATCCACTTAGGCTATAGACTAGTGTTTCTCAAACTTGAGGAATAAATGAACCAAGTCTAGTGACAAATTATCTTGAACTTGTGAGACTCTCTCTGTTAGACCCAAGAGGTCCAGAAATACCAGTTTAAATCCAAAGTCTTATTCTAAGCAAATATCTTTCTTTTTATTAATTATTTTAGCAAAATAGATGTTTCCTGTTTAAAACTAGCTAACAGTGTATGTGTGTGTTTTTAAATTATCACAGGAGTGAAAGTACAACATTTAGAAAGTTTCATGCACTGCCCAAGAATATGTCCTCAGACTTCTGATGGTTCACAGACATCAGTCTGGGAAACTGTAGTGACTGAGAAAATGGAGTAAAGTGAGCCTAGTTTACCCAAGGTTAAGTGGATTATATTTAAATAACTTGAGAAAAATGTCTTCAGGGAACAAGCAGTCATCATCCCAACTTTATTATTATTTCATAAACAATATGGGAAAGAACAGTGGACCAAATCATCATTGCTTTTCAAAAATTTTTCTCATTTCACTGATTTGAAAGTTAACTTGATATTTGCAATTTTATATAGCAGAGAAGCAACAAAAATTAGCCAATGCAGCAAAGCAATACAGAGCAGGAAAATATCATAGGTAAAATTGAAACAATTTTAATCACCTCTAAAAGACCTAAGGAAAGTGCTTTGATAATGATGACAAAATGTTTACTTAACTAAAATTACATATATTAATTTTAAAGAATTTAACTAAAGTTGCCTAATACCTTTCTCTATATTTATAGATGTATAAAGGACCTTGAAATATATTTATATTTCTATAAGTTCAAAAACTTAATTCTCTAGATCAGAAGCACAACTTATGAATGAACAGGCAGAGGGAAAAAAATCTGGAAATTAAAAAAAAGTGTCTAATAGAATTAATATTGAAAAGATAATTTTCCTTTAAAAATTTAACAAACCAAATAACTTTGTTTGTTGTTGTTTTTACTGTATTATCTATTCAAAAAAGCTTAAAATATTCTATTTTACAGAATATAAAAATTTTATAGGAATACAAAATGCATGGAAAAAAGCAAAATATAATAGCAGTGATAATTAAGAGAATTAAACCTTTGTATTTATTTAAATACTCTGTGAACAGCCTAACTGCTCCCTATAATAACAGTAAGAATATAGAGAGGGAGACTGGGATTCAGAGTGGCTTCTTAGCCTATATATCATCATATTTATTCATTTAAATATTTGTTGATTGTTTACTTTTGTCAAGGTACTACAAGGTGATTTGAGGGTAACAAAGATGGATAGGATACCATCTTTGCCTTTTGGAGGGGTAGAAAAATTACTCATATTAAAAACAAATATAAGGGAAAATGATACGTGGCATTATACATGTAAAACTAAAATTCTAGGAAGTTCCGAGGAGTAGGCTGAGGAAATCAGAGAAGGCTTCAAGGAGGAAGAGTATGTGACCTAGGCTTTGAAGGATGAGTCCAATTTGGACCTTTGGGAAGGGCATTTCAGGCACTAAGCTAAGGAAACAAGGACAATATATAAAGAGTCTAGAATTTAGCATGCTAGAATATTGACTTTACATTGGAAGCTTAATGCTATTAAAACGAAAACTTTAGCCTTTTGTTTAAGTTAGTACTTCTTTAATCTACCATGCTGAAAAAGTTATCTAATGCTGCATAAAAGGCCACCCTAAAAACCTAGTGGGTTATCATAATAGCTATTTCTTTAGGTCACTAGTCTGGAGGCTGACAATTTAGGTTTGGCTCAGAGGAGTGGTTCTTTTGGTTTGAGTTAATCTCCAGTGATTTTGTCTGAGCTTGCTCAGGAATTTGCAATTAGTCAGCAGATTAACTAGAGGTTGACTCTTCTAGGAAGGCCCCAGTTGGGATACTTCGTCTCTACTACCTGTGACTCTCACCCTCCAGTAGGCTAACCCAGGCTGTTCACACGGCAGCCGGGTGGGTTTCAATAAAGCCAATAGAAGTCTGGGCTCCAAACTGGAGACTGTCATTTCCATAACCTTTTCTTGGCCAAAGTAAGTCCCAAGGCCAGTCTAGATTCAAGAGATGAGAAAATAGAATTAACCATTTGATGGGAGGAGCAGCAAGTCACATCACAAAGGTCATGGATGCCAGAAAGGATGAAAAATTGGAGCTATTTTGTAATCAATCTACCACACAGGCAGTAAAAAAGAAAAGTTATTCTAAAACATTTAGAAGCAGTCCATTTTTCTAGGCTAGCTACTAGATTTTAATCTCTATGCACTCATAAACATATAAACACAAACACAAGGAGTCCACACTCCTATTCTTAGAAAATTGGGTACTGTTTCTGTCTGCTGTATTTTAGAGCTAATTTTTTTCCCCAGTCACTGGCAGAAGCTGCAAAGGACTGGTCAAAGCGTTTTATTTTCCTTTTTCAATTCAGTGTCTTTTAACTTATCAACTGCCGTTACAATGAAGGAACATCAATTAATGCTAAATTACAAAGGAATTCTTGTGGGATTGCCTATAACAGCTGCCCTGATGCCAAAACCATTCAAAGTGATAAATGTTTTACATTGAATACCAAATACACTCATAATTATTTTGCCATTTACTGAAAGTGTTGCCAACCTACCTTTGATTCTAAAGAAACTGCACATCTTTATCCACTCAAAAAATAAAATCTTGTGCTCATGAGATCTATGCAAAGGCCCTTTTATGTAGGTCAAAATCATGCTTCCCCATGCCCTTTTAATAGGTTTTCTCTGAAGTTCTCTGTGCTGCCCTTAGGGCTGTCCACATACTGGTGATAAGCATGTAACTTGCATAGCAAACTCCCTCCCTCCCAAACTCACATCACAATACCGAGTTCAGTATGTCCCATAATAAAACGATATATTTTTGTATGCTCTACACATACTGCTAAGGTACTGCTTTGTGAATAGAGCCCTACAATACAGATGCAGTTTACTAGGAACTTAGCATTTAAACGACTTTCATCTTGACAATGACTGACATGTCTGGCTGAGAATATTATATATTTAGAAGAGTTTTTTTGAAGGCTCCATACTTAAGAATCATGTCTCATCATATTCAGTGAACTTGTGAACTAAGTCTTAAATGTTTAAAGAAGGGTCATGAAGCCACTCTGCTACAAAAGCCTGCAACTTGCGCCCAACTCATATCACAGAAGAAATACATGCATAGAATAATTTTTCCAAAGTTTTCTTTCCATTTAAAGAAAAAAAGAAAAGCTCTTCTACTTTTAGCTTTGAATATTGATCACTGAGATGAGAACTTGTGCTGGAGTCCGACAAAGTAAAAGACAAACTCTAGAGGATGAAAGGTACATCACATTCTTGATAAACTTTGTAGGAATTTCTTCAACACATGCTTCTCCATTTATACAACAGATCAAGGAAGGCTAGAATCCAAATTCAAATCAAATAACCCCCATATCGATGTGCAGGATAGTTGACAGTGCACTCCCATCAACTCTGTGCTTTCTGGTGGGTAATGTGCACAGTGTAACCTAGAGTAGCCATTTGGCAGAAGACCACTCTAGTCAAATTGAAATAGCCTTTAGAGCCTTGGTTAGAATGGAGACCATAATATATGCTTGTCATTTGATGAAAAATAGTGCGTTTAAATTAAGGGGAAAAAAATCCTGTCATCCAGATCCGAGCCTGCACAATGACACAAGTGTCAAGATCTTATTTAAAAGTGTTAAGGTACAGTACTGCTCAGCAGCACAATTTGTAAGGAAACATGGGATCATGGGCCAGAGACGGAAGATTTGCTGCCTCATACCAGCCATGGGGAGTGATAAAATATGTTTCTTCCAGATAATTACTTGCTGCTCAAGAAAAGTGGCATTTCTAAATTGATATTGCAATGTAGAATAAACAGATTATGCTGCACAGGTAGACACAGGCTAGCTTTTGTCAAGCGATTGGACTTGGGATCACTCAATGCCATGTAACACTAATTTTGTTTTATGCTTACAAAGCAATATAACTTCTCCAGAGTTAAGAAAATGTCCACTTATGTGGATATAATGGAAGATTTAAACCTCAGATGGCAAAAGAAAAGAGTGTTTTTAAAATTTTTGACTGTTTAAAAAGAGTCTAAGAATATTCATGCTAGAAAAAGCTCTATGAACATCTAGAAGAGAAGCAATTCTGTGGTATTTAGAATGTCTCAGTTTGATGAAAGAATGATTTATCTTCAAGGTACCACGCTAAGGGATTTATATACATCTTATTTAATCCTTAAAGCAATGCTGTGAATTAGGCAGTAGTATTATTCTCATTTTATAAGCAACATAACTAAGGTGAAAGGGTCTAGGTGACTTGTCTAAGGTCTCACAGTTGTGAGGCTAGACACCAAACTCAGGTGCCTGACTTGAAATCTGTGTTATCTAATATTATACACTCAAATGTTCACAAATAGAATTATTAAGAAACATATTTTAAGCTTGTTATCCACATATATAAGCAAAAATGCTATAGGCAAAGACCACTGGAAAAGATAACAGTTTTTCCTACTCTCCTAATAAGTTTTAAAGTAGAAACTCACTACAGAACTGTGTGAAGTATTGTAAAATCCTAGTTTAAAAGATAGCCTTGGCCTTTAGGTTCATGGACAGCTGCTCTAATTTTTTTTTAAAATACATCTGTAAAAATTTGAAAGGTGGAGTAAAACATGGAAGTTCAGCTTTACCAACATGGAGTACAAAATATGATGTTATCTCATTTACTATTCTAAGGAATACAATTCTGAGCCCTCCACACTTCCTTTTTCAAAGGAAACTATTCTGAAGTTTCCATTAACGTTAAGTTCCTCAGGGTGCAGCTCGAGGAGGGGTTGGAGCAGCTGCCATGAATGGGGCCCAGAATCAGCTCCACTCTTCCAGTTCATTCCAAGTCCCCATGTCCCCCAAAACATATATAAAAGCAGACTCCACTACCCAGGTGACAGCACAGTCAGTAGTACTTGATTATACAGGACAATCCATAGTCCATTCTAAGAGCTTCCTCTTGAAGTCTGCATTAGTTTACTCAGGCTGCCATAGCAAAATACCAGAAACTCGGTGGCTTAAACAACAGAAATTTATTTTCTCACAGTTCTGGAGGCTAGAAGTCCAAGATCAAGGTCTACTGTTTTTTTGGAGTCCTCTCTCCTTGGCTTGTAGATGGCCACCTTCTCACAATGCCCTCACATCATCTTTCCTCTGTGGGTCCAAATTTCCTCTTCTTATAAGGACACTAGTCTGATTGGATTAGGGTCCATTCTAAGGGCCTCATTTTAACATAACAATCTCTTTAAAGGCTCCATCTCCAAAAACAACCACATTCTGAGATACTGGGGGCTTCAACATATATATTTTATAGGGGGAAATGATTTAGCACACAACAAAATCCATTTCTACTTTCTTTCAAGAGCACAGTTTGACTAAAAATAAACCCATTGTAAGTATCACACTTATTTGTAGCGTCTACAAGATGATTTAAAATGATCTCATTTTAAATGGGTATTTGACTTATACGTGTGTAAATAAACTATCTTGATGTGTCTCCTGAAACAAAGAATGTGTCCAAATACAAAGATTTATTATCTTTAGGTGGCCCCAGCAACTAGCAACTTTCGACTGTCATTCTCTTGGGGGAAAATAAGCTCTGTCTTCATACCTTCATACCCAATAAAGGAACAAAATTTAGTTATGTGATTTGCCAGCTGCTGAGTTGTTTTTATACAATTTTATGCTGATATCATTATGTGACATGTCAATTTATGACTTGAGGCCTCAGTTTCCTCATCAACAACCTGAAAGTTCTGGGTGATGATAACTTCCAAGACAGTTTCTAACCATAGGATTCTATGATTTTTGATATGGGGCAAACGATTTGTATCTCACTCTATGTATTTCCTAAGGTCAAGTCCAGTTAGCCTTCTGAATTGTTGCTCTAACTATAACCCAGAAAAATAACCTTGAAGATGAAACTAGCAACCTATGAAAATACAGAATTTCCCCCAAATTTAATAGTCACCATTATTTTGTCTAATTTTTAAATTATTCTGTTGGATAAAACAGTTTCTCTCTAAAAAACCCAAGTTATTCTTACATCAGTTAATTTTTTTCTAAAAAATCCCCAAGTAGGGCTTCCCTGGTGGCGCAGTGGTTGAGAGTCCGCCTGCCGATGCGGGGGACACGGGTTCGTGCCCCGGTCCGGGAAGATCCCACATGCCGCGGAGCAGCTGGGCCCGTGAGCCATGGCCGCTGAGCCTGCACGTTCAGAGCCTGTGCTCCACAACGGGAGAGGCCACGACAGTGAGAGGCCCGCGTACCGCAAAAAAAAAAAAAAAAAAAAAAAATCCTCAAGTACTTGTTTTCAATTATGAAAACATATCTTAGTGGAATTGATATATTTTCCTTATAAGAATCAAAATATAATGATGAGCATTCACAGAAAGGATATTCTTACCCTAATGCCCTACTCCACATCTTCTTACCAATCATTTCTGCTTTCCAGAGGCAAACGTCTTTAGCAATCACTGTTATTTCTTCTGGTATTTACCTTGATATTCCATTTAGGAACATTTAAGACTCCTCTTAATTTTATTTTTATTAGATAAATTTTCAAATAAAAATGTAGAGAGAAGAGTATAATGAAGGTATCTACATATTTAACTATTATAACATTTTTCAGTTATGCTTCAGGTTTTTTCATTTTTTGCTGAAGTTTTAAAAAATTAATTTGCCATTTTTTGATTTTCTAAAAATTTAAAAATATTTTGACTTTCTGCCTTAGATTTTAACTCTCATATATATTCCACTGTGCCTACAATTGTTAATTGCTTTATTTTTCCATTTGTTTAGTTTTGTATATCCCAATCACCTTTTCATCCCTAAATTCTTTAATGGAACTCTATATATCTCTTCTTTATATTCAAACATACCAAACAGTATGTTAGTTTAATTATGGCTTCAATCTGGGCTGGTTCTCTGGGACTCTAACATGGCTGTTGACTTAGCACCTCCCAGTATTATTATTCTGGGAATATTTCTCAACTCTTTCTGATGTTTAATTCGTACCTTTCTCTTTTTTTTTTTTTTCATTTTATTTTGGTAGAGCATGCAACTTCAAAACTTTCTAGAAAAATGGTATATTGGAGGTAAATATTTTGAAAACTTGCATGACTAATTAATGATAAAATGACTTTAGAGTTGATTGATAATTTGAGTAGGTACAGAATCCTGGGATGGACATAATATTCCCTCAGAACTTTAAAGGATTTGGCCCATTGGTTTTCCCTCTGGCAAGACTGTAGAGAAGTTTGATGCTATTCTGATTTTTCATCATTTGCATAGGTCTGTTTCATATTCTCTTAAATTTTAGGATCTTCTCTTAACCGCCAGAATAGTGAAAT
Source organism: Stenella coeruleoalba (assembly GCF_951394435.1). Lineage (NCBI taxonomy): Eukaryota > Metazoa > Chordata > Mammalia > Artiodactyla > Delphinidae > Stenella > Stenella coeruleoalba. The sequence goes on from NC_137151.1 coordinate 60,714,273, forward strand.
ATCACAGCAATGTGCTTTGGTGGGGTTCTTTTATTATTCGTTGTACTGGGTCTGTTGAAACTGTCCCCTCTTGTTCTTCTAGTCTGGAAACGTGTCTCTAAATTTTTTATTGATGATTTCTTCCCTGCTGTTTCTTTGTTCTCTCCTTTTGAATTTTCCATTATTCATATGTTAGATTCTATGGTCTGTTTCTCTATTTTTGTTTCTCTCTCACTCTGAGTTTCCTTGACTTCAGTTACCAAACCTACAATGAAATATCTGCTAACATATTTTGAATTCCCAAGTTCTCATTTTGTTGGAGGCTTTCTGCTCATCAGTATCTGCACATCTTTTATTCTAGATGGCAAATTTCTCGATCTCTAACACTGGGTGAAGTGGGTGGGGGGTTGGCGTATGCTCAACATAGCCAGTGTTCTTAGAGCCAGGTAGAGTAAGGGGGATTAGTGGTCTCAAAATTCAATATGTAGACTGTCAATACTCCTTTTTAGTAAGTCTTCGTCTTTTTTTTTTTTTTTTTTTTTTTTTTTTGCAGTACGCGGGCGTCTCACTGCTGTGGCCTCTCCTGTTGTGGAGCACAGGCTCCGGAAGCGCAGGCTCAGCGGCCATGGCTCATGGGCCCAGCCGCTCCACGGCATGTGGGATCTTCCCGGACAGGGGCACGAACCCGTGCCTCCTGCATCGGCAGGTGGACTCTCAACCACTGCACCACCAGGGAAGCCCAAGTCTTATTGATTTACTTGTGCTTAGTCCTGAAAACCCAGTTTTAGGATGATCTGGGAGGAGTGCTGACCTGGATGAATAGGTAGAAGAGACTTGAAAGCTTGAATGTTTCTTACAAACGTCACAAAATCCTCCTATTTTCTTTAATTCTTATCTTCTTAGGCCCCTAGTATCTTTAATTTCTAATCATATTCAGGATTCTGCTTTGCAAATTTGCTTGCTTTTTAGCTTTTGCTCTTAAAGCAGTTAATTTTCAGTTTTTCCAAACTGCCAAGTCAATTATGATTCATTCACTACCATTCTATTTTCCAAAGTTGTGTTGATGTCCATTACAGAGAACAGAATATTCTGCTATCTTGTTTACCACTTCTTTACCCTCATTTTTTTGTACTTTGCCTTAATTTTTTTGTTAAATCAACAAATCAAACAACCAATCTTTCCTGGCATTTTAGCAAGGTTTTGGAGGGAACAGAGGTAAACATACATTCAATAAGTGATACTTAAGTATGCATTTTTTCTAAGGATTTCCTGGAAATGGTATCAAAGATAACGCATCATAGGCAAAGATATCAAAATAAAAATTATGCATTTAACTTGAATACATCCCTTTGGCTTTTACTGTCTCATTTAATGAATGATGCATCAAATTGTTAATAAAACAGGTTTTTTGTTTTGTTTTGTTTTGTTTTTGTGGTACGCGGGCCTCTCACTGTTGTGGCCTCTCCCGTTGTGGAGCACAGGCTCCGGACGTGCAGGCTCAGCGGCCATGGCTCACGGGCCTAGCCGCTCCGTGGCATGTGGGATTTTCCCGGACCGGGGCACGACCCCGTGTCCCCTGCATCGGCAGGCGGACTCTCAACCACTGCGCCACCAGGGAAGCCCAAAACAGGTTTTTATTGACATTTTCTAAGTATTTAAAAATGTATCTTCTTCCTATTATCTTTCTTTTACCCCATTTCTTCAAAAGCATTTGAGGGGACTTCCCTGGTGGTGCAGTGGTTAAGAATCTGCCTGTCAATGCAGGGGACATGGGTTCGAGCCCTGGTCCAGGAAGATCCCACATGCCTTGGAGCAACCAAGCCCAGCACCACAACTACTGAGCCTGCGCTCTAGAGCCCATGAGCCACAACTACTGAAGCCCACGTGCCTAGAGCCTGTGCTCTGCAACAAGAGAAGCCACCGCAATGAGAAACCCGTGCGCCACAACAAAGAGCAGCCCCTGCTCGCCGCAACTAGAGAAAGCCCACGTGCAGCAAGGAAGACCCAACGCAGCCAAAAAATAGGTAAATGAATTTAAAAAAGAAAAGCATTTGACACTCAGTGTCTAACTCCTTCCTTCAGCCGTTAAAACCAGAAGTCAATTTTGTATCATTTTTCTACACCCACCAATTTAAACTGCTCAAACCACAGGCCTTTTTGAGCCATTATTTTACGCCTCCTCTGAACATTTGATACCCTTCTGCTATGACTCTCTAGAAGTCTCTTCTTTTTTGTTTTCTGTGACATTCTGGTCCTGGTTCTCCTGACCACCTTTCAGTTCCTCAAGGCTCTGCTTTTTGTTGTTTACTTTTCCCCTGAGAAAATTAAAGGAAGGTCTTTGTTAAGACTCTGCTCTAGGTCCTCTAGTATCAATTTTATACTCTTATGGTCTAAATTACAATCTCTGAGTAAGTACCTTCTAAACCCTTTTCCTTAGGCCTTTGCTAACCGTTCACTTATGCTGCAGATCATCTTATCTGCTACGGAGTTCCTCATAAATGTTTCTTCAGAAGCTCAAATTCAACACATCCATAGCTAAATCCAACCTTGCAAATTTAGCTTGTGTCATTGTCTATTGTAAAGCTGGTTGTGTAAAGCTGGTCTCAACATCATGTCTGGTCATTGGGGCCAGATCTCAGGTGAGCACACTGAAGTGATTGGCCATGTGTCACCAGCACTGTCACCCAGGCTTGTTCACATAGTGATTGGTCACAGGACTCCTAGAAGCTGTAATGGGGTTTACCCCCAACACATAAACGCTTTCTCTGTTTGTGTCACGTTTGCTATTTTCCAACAATCCAAAGCAAGTCACATGGCCAAACTTAGAGCTGATGTCAGAGGAGACTATTTAAGGGCATGCATACAGGAAGGCACAAGTCCTTGGGGACTATTAATGCCTAGAGTCTTCACTAGTCTTCAGTGCTTCTTCTTATGCTTAATCGTTTTACCAGGCTCCTAAGCATCCAAATGTGAAACTTCTATATTTCAGCATCTCCTTAAGCACACTGTGAACTTTCCTACCCTCTGTCTTAATTCATGATATTGGACTTGCAGTGGTTCTTTTTAAAAATACAGCTTCATGAGTCTCACACAGATCTTTCAATTCATAATCTTCATGGGTAGATCTCAGAATATCCAATTTTGACTAGGTCCTTAGAGTATTTTTATGCACAATGAAGTTTGAGTATCACTGCTCCAGTCTATCCAGAAAAACTTTTAAAATATAACCCAAGCGTGGGAATTTTAACTTAACTTGAAATTCATAGCCTTTTAGGAGGTCTGTTGATGTTCATCAGGAAATACATAAATCTCCTAAGATTGTAAACAATGTAAATGTGGGCTCATGTGAATTTTTCAGTGCCCATAGTTTGCATGTGTCCTAGCCTGCTTCATCTGTGCTCTTATTCCTTGACTGGCTTCTCATGCTTAATCATCCATCATATCTGAACTCTATACAGATTTAGAACAACGCTGTGGAGAACCAAGAGTTTGCTTTCATTTAAATTCCCTTCCTCATATCTTTTCTACTGCCCTCTCCTGCTGGTTCTTAAAAACAAAACTGTCTTATATTTGTAAAGGAATTGAAGTGGCAAAGTGCTTTCATGTGAATTCACTCATTTGATCCTCACAAACCTCCCTGTAAGAAATTAAAGTATTTCAGAGAGTAAGAAACCGTTGTTACTAGCTGAGAATATATTTAAAAAGAACTCAGGGGCTTCCCTGGCGGCGCAGTGGTTGAGAGTCCGCCTGCCGATGCAGGGGACACGGGTTCGTGCCCCGGTCCGGGAAGATCCCACATGCCGCGGAGCGGCTGGGCCCGTGAGCCATGGCCGCTGGGCCTGCGCGTCCGGAGCCTGTGCTCCGCAATGGGAGAGGCCACAACAGTGAGAGGCCCTCATACCGCAAAATAAAGAAAGAAAGAAAGAAAGAAATAACGCAGGTCTCCTGAGTTTGTTAACACCCGATTGCTGAACCATGGGGTTTCACTTAAGACTCCACAAATCTGGACTTATGACAAAATTTTGTTTTTCAAATACAGGGAAACACGGGGGAAAACTAGAATTCTAACACTAACATTTGGCTCTTTGCCCCAAATTTGAAATAGTACACCTTGAGGAACATACACTGTCATTTATCATTTACCATGAAGGGTAGTTGATAGCAGAGTTTTCAAAGCAAAACAATTGCTACACAGGAAAAATGCATTAAAAATTTTGCATTAGTCCATAAAGTGTGGAAAGGGCTGGTTGTTTCTGAGGTTTGAAAATGTTTCTCTTCTTACACTACTAGTGTTCTGTTTATAAAAAAAGAAAAAAAAATATTTTCCTACAGGTGGAACTTGCTACACTGTATCTAAGAGTGTGTGAAACATGCTGTGAATTTGAATCAACTATGCAAACAATTTAAAAGGACGATGTAATACCCAAAAGGCTGTATGTTGGGCAACAAGTAAAGTTTGTAGCAAGAAGTGGGCTTGTTGGTCCTCTCTTAGCATGAAAATACACACTTTCCTGTCTGGGGGAACCTAGATATAAAATCCCATTGGAAATCATATTTCTCTAGGTTTTTTTTTCCCCAAAACTAGACAGATTGGCATTTCTTGGGCTCGTGACAGCTGGACATTACATATTTGACAACTCAAAGATGGGTAATAAGTCATGTAGGAGGACAGGCACCTGGTGGCTCTACATAAACACTCTAGTATCACCTAAAATGGAAAAAATACACATCAGTGCTAGTGTTTCAACACTTGCTAATTTGTCTACTCTACTGAGATGTTAAAACTGTCATGCTAGAAAAACCACTTTGGTCTTACTATCAACAAACATTGCATACATTTTTGAGAAATAAATAGATGAGGTAGAAATAAGACCTATTTCTTATAGGAATTAGATACAAGGAAAAGCTAGTATCTCAAATTCCACTGCAGGGCAAGCCACTGCCAGTGACTATTATGGGCAGAAGATCCTGGTACATAGGCCAGATCTGAACCCAAAAGGTGCTTTTACAGTATTCAGGAGGTTTCCTTTTAAAAATAATAATATCCGGCAACATAGGGTTTATGTGTCAACAGTGGTGGAGCATGAATACTTCAGTTTGCCAGAATTCCTACCTAACCTGCCTCTCATTTAAGTTTCCCAAGCCCCTGTGGCTTATTCAAGTTTTGTTACCAGCCATGGTGAGAGTAATTTCACTACGGAAATTGGCAAATGCTACAAATCAGAGCCATATTTATTTTTCTGGAGAGTCAGTGTTAAACATTTACCAGCACACCACTATTATCATATCTATCTATCTATATCTATCTATCTATATTAACATCTTTATTGGAGTATAATTGCTTTACAATGGTGTTAGTTTCTGCTTCATAACAAAGTGAATCAGTTATACATATACATATGTTCCCATATCTCTTCCCTCTTGCGTCTCCCTCCCTCCCACCCCCCGATCCCACCCCTCTAGGTGGTCACAAACCACCAAGCTGATCTCCCTGTGCTATGCAGCTGCTTCCCACTAGCCACCTATTTTACGTTTGGTAGTGTATATATGTCCATGCCACTCTCTCACTTTGTCACAGCTTACCCTTCCCCCTCCCCATATCCTAAAGTCCATTCTCTAGTAGGTCTGTGTCTTTATTCCCATCTTACCCCTAGGTTCTTCATGACCCTTTTTTTTTTTTCTTAGATTCCATATATATGTGTTAGCATACGGTATTTGTCTTTCTCTTTCTGACTTACTTCACTCTGTATGACAGACTCTAGGTTTATCCACCTCACTACAAATAACTCAGTTTCGTTTCTTTTTATGGCTGAGTAATATTCCATTGTATATATGGGTCACATATTCTTTATCCATTCATCTGTTGATGGACCCTTAGGTTGCTCCCATGTCCTGGCTATTGTAAATAGAGCTGCAATGAACATTTTGGTACATGACTCTTTTTGAATTATGGTTTTCTCAGGGTATATGCCCAGTAGTGGGATTGCTGAGTCATATGGTAATTCTATTTTTAGTTTTTTAAGGAACCTCCATACTGTTCTCCATAGTGGCTGTATCAATTTGCATTCCCACCAACAGTGCAAGAGGGTTCCCTTTTCTCCACACCCTCTCCAGCATTTGCTGTTTGTAGATTTTTTGATGACGGCCATTCTGACTGGTATGAGATGATATCTCATTGTAGTTTTTATTTGCATTTCTCTAGTGATTATTGATGTTGAGCATTATTTCATGTGTTTGTTGGCAATCTGTATATCTTCTTTGGAGAAATGTCTATTTAGGTCTTCTGCCCATTTTTGGATTGGGTTGTTTGTTTTTTTGCTATTGAGCTGCATGAGCTGCTTGTAAATTTTGGAGATTAATCCTTTGTCAGTTGCTTCATTTGCAAATATTTTCTCCCATTCTGAGGGCTGTCTTTTGGTCTTGTTTATGGTTTCCTTTGCTGTGCAAAAGCTTTTAAGTTTCATTAGGTCCCATTTGTTTATTTTTGTTTTTATTTCCATTTCTCTAGGAGGTGAGTCAAAAAGGATCTGAACATATCATATATTTTTAAACAAAAAGTTGGGAAGATATGTATGAACATAAGAAAATGGGGGGTGGGGGAGCTTTTCCCTAAGGTATTAACAATAGCATTTTCTTTTTTTCTTCTGTTTTCTTGTCTTTTCTAGATTTTCTTCAACAGATATGTCACTTTTGTAATTTCTTAAACTAATGCAATTAGGTTTAAATAAAAAATATTCCCTACATAATGAACTTTCTAAAAGGCAATTCTTCATCCAGTTGCTATTTCTATATTTTATGAAGTTCTCAAATCCCAACATTTCCTTGAGAATGCCTAGGATTTAGCTATGAGGTAAAAAATCTCAGATGAATTCACATTTGCCCATAGCCCCCTAAATTTTTCAATAATGCCTAAAGTACAACAGATTAGCCATAAGGAGGAGAAGACTGCGAAATAAAGAAGAAAGCACTTATCTCTCGACAGTGCTCAGGGCTCTGAGAGAGTATGGTTTTGAAAGAGTCCTGACCCCAATACCTAGAATAGTTTTGGATATCCTAGAAGTGCTGGGATTGTCTGGTTTAAAGGGTTGTGGAATGTGGGCATACCAGCAACACTGGCAATAGCAGGCAAGAAAAGGTAGTTAAGACAGGGCAGGGGTGACCAGTGAGATCATTTTTGCTCTGGTTATGGCCGCTTCACATTAGCTTACTCCTGACATTGGCATAGCGGTGAAGTCTAGACAGAGCCTTGAATGACTTAGAGCATGTTAGGTGCACGCCAAAGTGCCCAGACCTGAATGCAAATTTGTTGTCAATTTTCCTTACACAATTTCTAAATATAAATATATTTATATTTAGAAAAAGAAAAGTGATCACAGACATCCTGAGAGGCCTTTAAAATGCTTTTAAGTAATATATCCTGTAAATAATTTTCAAAAATTTGGGGTGCTAAATTGTGTGTGTGTCCAGTGCTAGAAGTATGTAGAAGTAGAGGGGAATTGGTAGGATTTTAAGCAGGGAAAAACATGACACATCTTTATTTAGAATCGTAATACTTTAAGCCTTTTTTTTTTTTTCTGGCTGTGTAAGAACTCTTTTTTTTTTGAGTTTTTGCTTTCACTAATCTAAATTCAACCTTCAGAGAATTAGTCTTAAATTTGTTATCCCTGAAATGGAATAGTGGCTGGCATGGGAGTTCACAGTCCTGTGCACTGGTGGTTATTAAATAACCTCAGGGAA